>NW_028319048.1:2025000-2175833 GCF_062004578.1 Staurois parvus
AACGATGGGGCACTATTCCTCCCCCCACTGACACCAACGATGGGGCACTATTCCTCCCCCCACTGACACCAACGATGGGGCACTATTCCTCCCCCCACTGACACCAACGATGAGGCACTATTCCTCCCCCCACTGACACCAACGATGGGGCACTATTCCTCCCCCCACTGACACCAACGATGGGGCACTATTCCTCCCTCCACTGACACTAACGATGGGGCACTATTCCTCCCCCCACTGACACCAACGATGGGGCACTATTCCTCCCCCCACTGACACCAACGATGGGGCACTATTCCTCCCCCCACTGACACCAACGATGGGGCACTATTCCTCCCCCCACTGACACCAACAATGGGGCACTATTCCTCCCACTAACGCCAATGATGGGGCACTATTCCTCCCACTGATACCAATGATGGGGCACTATTCCTCCCACTGACACCAATGATGGGGCACTATTCCTCCCACTGACACCAATGATGGGGCACTATTCCTCCCACTCATACCAATGATGGGACACTATTCCTCCCACTGACGCCAATGATGGGACACTATTCCTCCCACTGACGCCAATGATGGGGCACTATTCCTCCCACTGACACCAATGAGGAGGCACTATTCCTCCCACTGACGTCAATGATTGGGCACTATTCCTCCCACTGACGCCAATGATGGGGCACTATTCCTCCCACTGACACCAATGATGGGGCACTATTCCTCCCACTGACACCAATGATGGGGCACTATTCCTCCCACTGACACCAATGATGGGACACTATTCCTCCCACTGACACCAATGATGGGGGACTATTCCTTCCACTGACACCAATGATGGGGCACTATTCCTCCCACTCATACCAATGATGGGGCACTATTCCTTCCACTGACACCAATGATGGGGCACTATTCCTCCCACTCATACCAATGATGGGGCACTATTCCTCCCACTGATACTAATGATGGGGCACTATTCCTCCCACTGACACCAATGATGGGGCACTATTCCTCCCACTGACACCAATGATGGGGCACTATTCCTCCCACTGACACCAATGATGGGGCACTATTCCTCCCACTGACACCAATGATGGGGCACTATTCCTCCCACTCATACCAATGATGGGGCACTATTCCTCCCACTCATACCAATGATGGGGCACTATTCCTCCCACTCATACCAATGATGGGGCACTATTCCTCCCACTCATACCAATGATGGGGCACTATTCCTTCCACTGATACCAATGATGGGGCACTATTCCTCCCACTCATACCAATGATGGGGCACTATTCCTTCCACTGACACCAATGATGGGGCACTATTCCTCCCACTGATACTAATGATGGGGCACTATTCCTCCCACTGACACCAATGATGGGGCACTATTCCTCCCACTGACACCAATGATGGGGTACTATTCCTCCCACTCATACCAATGATGGGGCACTATTCCTCCCACTGATACCAATGATGGGGCACTATTCCCCCCACTGATACCAATGATGGGACACTATTCCTCCCACTGACGCCAATGATGGGACACTATTCCTCCCACTGACGCCAATGACGGGGCACTATTCCTCCCACTGACGCCAATGATGAGGCACTATTCCTCCCACTGACACTAATGATGGGACACTATTCCTCCCACTGACGCCAATGATGGGGCACTATTCCTCCCACTGACACCAATGATGGGGCACTATTCCTCCCACTGATACCAACGATGGGACACTATTCATCCCACTGACATCAGTGATGGGGCGCTAGTCCTCCCACTGCAAAATTACAGTTATGAAGTAGCAACGAAAATAATTTTATGGTTGGGGGTCACCACAACATGAGGAACTGTATTAAGGGGTCGCAGCATTAGAAAGGTTGAGAACCACTGCTCTATCGCCAGGGGTGGTGTGCTTTCATATCAGGAGATCACCTTAGGGACTCAGCAATAAGACCCAAAAGAGAGAAATCTTGATAGTGTAGTATTTTTATTCAAGAGATTGGTAAAAACAGGTAGCAGACTTACAGTATATAGTAAAATCCAAAGAAGCTGATTCACAGAATCCAAAAAGATGGCTGACAGTCACATGCATGGACCATGTAGGTAGCAAGTGGTATGAGAGGTATCCTTATCTCTAACGCGTTTCGTGGCAAGAGCACAGTTACTGTTACTGTATTGTCTCATGTTCTGTCTCCCACTATAATGTACAGCGACATACTGAACGACATATCAGACTGGATGTCGCTCCATTTCCTCAAACTGAACCTTTCCAAAACTGAGCTCCTAATCTTCCCCCCAGCCCACGCCCCCCACCCCACCCTCTCCATCACGACCAACAACACCACCATCAGTCCCACCCTGCAAGCCAAAATCCTACGTGTCACTCTTGACTCAAACCTGTCCTTCCAACCTCCTGTCCAATCGCTGACAAACTCATGCAGGCTCCACCTCCGCAACATCTCCAAAATACGTTTGTTCCTAACCCCAGACACTACTAAACAACTCATTCACTCCCTTATTATATCACGTCTGGACTACTGCAACTCCCTCCTCACCGGCCTACCCCAACGCAGACTATCCCCGCTCCAGTCTATCCTGAACTCAGCGGCCAGACTCATCCACCTTACCAACCGCTCCGCTTCTGCCACCCCCCTCTGTCATTCCCTCCACTGGCCTCCACTCAGTGTCCTCCACCCCCCTCTGTCATTCCCTCCACTGGCCTCCACTCAGTGTCCTCCACCCCCCTCTGTCATTCCCTCCACTGGCTCCCGATTGCCCAACGCATTAAATTCAAACTACTAACACTGACGTACAAAGCCGTCCACCATACTGCCCCAAACTACCTAACCGACCTGATACCCAAATACCACCCTACCCGTGCCCTCCGCTCCTCACAAGACCTCCTACTTTCTAGCTCCCTGGTCTCCTCCTCCCACGCCCGACTGCAGGACTTCTCCAGGACTTCCTCCATCCTCTGGAACTCACTACCCAATCCATCAGACTGTCACCTACACTCCTCACCTTTAGGCACACCCTGAAAACCCATCTCTTCAGGGAAGCCTACCCCACCCTCACCTAACAGCCGATCTCCTCCACTCTTCCTACCACTCCATCCCCCACAGCCACTTCCTCCTGTACCACTATCCCCTCCCTCCTAGATTGTAAGCTGGAAAGAGCAGGGCCCTCGAACCCCTCGTGTATTGTATTGTTACTGTATTGTCTCATGTTCTGTCCCCACTATAATGTACAGCGCTGAGCAAACTTTTTAGTGCTATATAAATACTGTATAATAATAATAATATGGGGTAAATTGTTCAGCGTGTGGGTGAATTGGCAGTCATTATACCACCCTCTGCATGACCTGTTCTTATATGTGGAAACTTATGAATTACCATATGACATGAGTTAAGCACATTTTGTGTTCTGAAATTTGAACTTTGACCTCAAAACATCTAAATCACAACCATGCCATTGATGTTCTAATTGTCTATTGAGCTGCTTTACTGCAACGTATTCAAGTGATTTACTCCTTGCCTCTCCATACTATAGCATCCGTTGTGATGCAGAACTTTCCTCCATATGAGGTTATCATGAAGATGGGAGACTTAGGCAGGTTGGAGTGATATCTACCCCTAATGGGGATTCATCTATTCATACATCGTTAATGTTATAGTATGACATCATGCATGGATCCAAGTGACATTGAACAATATACAATCAATCATCATTTATTTCAATTTTTATTGCTGATACTGCATTTATTTTTCCATTGTGCTTTTTTTTCCTCATTTAATGATTCCATTCCATCTTGTTTCCATCTATATTTCTAGACTTTCATCCACCAATTAACAGGTCTATCTATCCTGTCCCTTTTGATCTTACAGGTGCATGTCGGAGGTGCCAGGACCTCGGAACGTGGGCTGTTCTTTTGCATGACCACGTTGTCTTTTATCTGTCTGTGTGTGGTGGAGGTGTCGGACATATCATTTTGTTTGCAAATTTTTTGATTTTGACTTTGGAATATACTTTGGTTTTTGTTTAGCCGAGGTTTGTTCTCATTGGAACCTCTATGCCAGTGGATCCCTTCCCCTGGTTTTCTTTGTTTTTATTATGATATAATTGGTTCCGAGGACACCGCTTTTTGTATCACATGTAGTGAGTCAGCCATGTCTACTTACATGTAACTTTTGAGTTACCCAACTTTGGGACTCTATTTTCAATACTATTAAATTGAATTTTTCCTTGTTAGGCATCTCAGTTGTTTATTCAATTTTGCAAATGACTTAGAAATGAGCACGTGTTCATGTGAAACGCGTCGACTGCTCCTCTGTCCTGTCTTGGATCTGTCATGTTCTTATCATATTGCATGTTAAGGATTCCAATAGAGGATTTCATCCACCACATTGCTGTTTGTGCCGCCAACCATTCTGTTCTTCCATTGTACTATCGCAGTCCCGCTGACAGGAATGGTTCCAGTAGTTGTGCTAATTATTTAACTGTATCATGTGACCGCTGTAATTGGCTCTCAGGACTCTTACATGATTGGGTGTCTATCCTGCTGGCTCTCTGATTGGTAACAGCTTAGTCAGTGTAGTGGGAGTGCTCAGAGAGCGTTCTCACTGCACACAACCAGCATGAACACGTGTGTGCGGGGGGGGGGGGGGTCGGCATTAAAGTGGTTCTAAAGCCTCAAGGTTTCTATCTTAAGAAAGGGTAAAAAAAACCTTCTGTGTCACAGACCCGCCCCCTTACCCCTCCCCCCCATGCTTACCTGAGCCTAATCGTGATCCAAAGCTGTGAATGAGAGCTGGGGCTCTCCTGGCTTTGTCCCTCCTCATTGGGCAGATTGATAGCAGCCATTGGCTCCTGCTCCTGTCAATCAACTCCATTGATAAGGGAGTGGGGGGCAGGGCCAAGTCCTGCTGTCTGTGTCAATGGATGCAGCAGCAGGGTTCGGGAGCGAGGAGTGCAGGCAAGGCACCTGAGAAGAGGAGGATCGGGGGCCACTCTGTGCAATTCTATTACATAGAGCAGGTAAGTGTAGACATGTTTGTTATTAAAATAAATGTTTACAACTACTTTAATGTTATTTTCTTGCTGCCCTACACACTCACCGGCCATGTTATTAGAAACACCAGTTCAATTGCTTGGTAACTAAGTGGTGGTAATTAGCCAATCACATGGCAGCAACTCAATGCATTTAGGCATCTAGACGTGGTGAAGACGACTTGCTGAAGTTCAAACCAAGCATCAGAATGAGGAAGAAAGGGGATTTAAGTGACTTTGAACGAAAAAGAGAAAATATCCAGTGAGTGGCAGTTGTTTAGAGGAAAATGCCTCATTGAGGTCAAAGATCAGAGGAGAATGGACAGACTGGTTTCAGATGATAGAAAGGCAACAGTAACTCAAATAACCACTTGTTACAACCGAGGTATGCAGAATACCATCTCTGAATGCACTATATATCCAGCCTTGAAGCAGATGGGCTACAGCAGCAGAAGACCACATCGGGTGCCACTCTCATCAGCTAAGAACAGGAAACAGAGGCTACAATTCACACAGGATCACCGAAATTGGACAATAGAAGATTGGAGAAATGTTTCCTGGTATGCTGAGTCTCAATTTCAGCTGCAACATTCAGATGGTAGGGTCAGAATTTGGCATAAACAACATGAAAGCATGGATCCATCCTGCCTTGTATCAACGGTTCATGGATGTGCAGCCAACAAATCTGCAACAACTGCGTGTTGCTATCATGTCTATATGGACCAAAAACTCTGAGAAGTGTTTCCAACACCTTGTTGAATCCATGACATGAAGAATGAAGGCAAAAGGGGGTCCAACCCGGTACTACCAAGGTGGACCTAATAAAGTGGCCGGTGAGAGTATATGAGTTACATTGTAGGCAAGCAGTTATAAGTTGAGCTGTCAATTTTCTTTGAATGTCATTTCATGTGGGACTGTCCTGCAGCAGTTTGTGTCCCATCCTCTACCCACAAGTCCATATTCAAGAGGTCTGCCTTTCTCAGCTAGTCTTCCCAATCATTTATAGACATACAAGATGTCAGGAGGTGAAACAACTTTCCTATCTAAAAAAATGAAATATCTTTGAAGAAAGTTGGTATATAAGGACACTAAACTTTGGTTTTCTTCTAGTGCGAGGCACAAACTTCCAAAGGAGCAACTTGATGAATTGCACAGCTTTTTCACGAACTGCAGAGATATGACAGGTAACTTCACTTCTCAGATGTTTCACTGCTAAGACTACCTGAAGAACATCTTTGTTGACTTAAGGGATTCAAAAAAGAATAGAGTGAGGTGACTCTTCTATCAGCCAAGATGATTGTAAAAGAAAAAAATGTAATTATTAGCTCACTTACCATGACTGAAAGTATATACACAGGTCTGGTCAAGGGGGTGTTCCTCAAAGTTTTCCTAAAGAAATGTATCCCTCACACCTTCACCTCCCCTTCCATAAGTTTTTGAATCACATAGTGGTGGTATCTATGATGGAGGAAGAGGCCCAGGATGCTATGACAGTTATTCAAGGACATTCAACAAGAAGGTGTGAATTTGTTTGGAACCCATGCAAGCTCTCTGTCAGAATGGAGAGGGCACAAGCAGTTAGGGATTCCACTTGCTATGAACCAAAACAGCACATTTTCAAGTAGCAATCCAAGAAAACAAAATCCAGGGCACTCCTCACTCATGTCACTCTTCTTTATGTCACTCTTCTTTATGTAAAATATATACTCACCTAGGTGAATGCAGCATCACTCTGATGCTGCATCCGTCCCCTGACGATTCTGCACTGAGAACTGAGCGATCAGACACCCCTGATCACTGAATTCCCCCCTCCATTCTGAGAAGAAAACCGGGACTGTCAGTCACCAGCTCTTTGCTCTGCCCCTCAGCACTCACTGTAATGCTGAGCTGTGGAGGGGGCAAGAAGGGCTGCCTCAGGCTCTCAGCAACTTGCTGCCAGTCCGGGCTGCTGGGTAAATCCCGACTGTAGAGTTGGGATCGATCCAGCGCCTGGACTAGCTGAGTGACGTCTGTTGGCTGAAAGTGGGCCACAGTCATGCAGAATGAACTGCACTCCTGTGATCCAGAGGAGAAATATGGCCAAAAAAGCTTTGCAATTTAAATTGCAATTGACACAACACCTTGACACTCCTCACCATCTGAGGACTGGAAAGCTGCAATATATTACATTTGTGTTCTTGTGTTCACATACACTTTCATTAATTCGTTTTTGAGATCATATACAATTGTACAGCATTTTCTCCCTCTACATATATTTTGTATAAATACACAAATGGCCAGTAATGCACCTGTCCTTGGATGTAGTAAATCTAGAATCAGTGCCAGGGTTGCCATTTTTATACTTCACTTTCATTTAAGAAAAAAAGAAAAAAAAGTGTCATACTGAAAAACAAAGAAAATTCACAACTGAACCTTAAAAAAACAATATTTCAAAAACCTAAAGATACAATTATTCCATAGAGATGCCATTTTGAATGTGACTCAGCGCCTGTAATGTGATCTCAGGTTCTGCGCTGAATTATGAGAGTTGTCAGGAGCCATATGCAGGTTCCCATTGACATGGATGTAAAGAAGAACATTTCTTGCTGCACACTGAAAAGGAAAGGCCATTCTTAATATGACCAGAAAAATGAACTTGTTAAAGGTAGTGAACTCTTGGAAGTTTACATTTTCAACTGAACTTTCCTATTTTTTATCATAATGACAGGGATTCCTCCTATTGTTGTCCTTACACACAAGTTTAAGAACGACTACAAAGATTTAGAAGACAAGTTTAGAGATGCGGGAGCAGAAAAAGTGCTGGCCATTGAGAATTACACCCCCACGGACCACATGAAGACTCCAGGGCGGTGCAATGATATACAGAAAGTGATCGTGGAAGCTTTGCAAGAAGTAAGATTCCGCCTGACACAGCCAAGGGATCCAATGAGAGAACGTATACAGCACAAGAAGGTCCTTCTGCAATTTGCACATGAATTTATAGTTACCGAGACAAAAGCAAAAGCTAAAAAACAGGAGTATGAGAGGCTGAAAGCTCTGGCAGATAAAAGATGGTTTAAAACGTTTCCGTATGATAACTAAAACACTTTTATGGTTCTCGTGTATGAAAACCACTGCAGAAAAAAAAAAAAAGAAAAGTAGGAGGTGATCAAAGTTATCAAATTGGACCTTCCCCAATGCAGACATAAAGCTTTGCTAACTGTCTTCCAGAAACAGCTAAATACATAATAAAAGTTACTACTAGTTCCCACCAGTGCTTCTTATGTAGAGCTCCCCCCGCAGGGGCTGCTTGTATCTTGCCCAGCCTTTCCCCTAGATCTTCTCCCACAGCCAAGCACACCACATTTCTTATGCCAGGTGCTCACAACGTTCACTTATTACTCCAATCATCAGTCTGGGGGTTCCAGCTTCTCTGTTGTCTTTATTTCATTGGAACTGGGAAAGGGAAGGGATATAATAGGATACTCTGAATCTAACTATGACAACTGAGGATGGCTTATCTGTGGGCTTTCCTTAGTGAATCTGTGTAGCCAACTGTACAAACATGGAGCAAAGCACCCCGCCCCCATAGTAAAACACTCCCTACACACAGTTAACCCTTTGATCGCCCCTCACATTAACCCCTGCATGCCCAGTGGCATTAGTACAGTGTCAGTGCTTTTTTTAGTAGTGATCACTGTATTGGTGTCACTGGGGAAGTCGCTGATCGCCACCATTACTAGTAAAAAAAAAAAATCCCAGTATCCATACCGCTATTTGAAAACGCTAAAACATTCACATAGACCAGTGGTGGGCAACCTTTTTTTTCAACTGAGCCAAATCTCGCCAAAACCACGACTGAAATTTATTTTGAGAGCCACATTTTTAAAACTGAAAATACATAGGATGGTACACTATTTTTAGTTTCAATAAGTTTTTATAGTAATTCATCCCCCATAGTAATTCATCCCCCATATAGTAATTCATCCCCCATAGTAATTCATCCCCCATATAGTAATTCATCCCCCATATAGTAATTCATCCCCCATAGTAATTCATCCCCCATATAGTAATTCACCCCCATATAGTAATTCATCCCCCATATAGTAATTCATCCCCCATAGTAATTCACCCCCCCATAGTAATTCATCCCCCATATAGTAATTCATCCCCCATAGTAATTCATCCCCCATATAGTAATTCATCCCCCATAAAGTAATTCATCCCCCATATAGTAATTCATCCCCCATAGTAATTCATCCCCCATAGTAATTCATCTCCCATATAGTAATTCATCCCCCATAGTAATTCATCCCCCATAGTAATTCATCCCCCATATAGTAATTCATCCCCCATAGTAATTCATCCCCCATATAGTAATTCATCCCCCATAGTAATTCATCCCCCATATAGTAATTCATCCCCCATAGTAATTCATCCCCCATATAGTAATTCATCCCCCATAGTAATTCATCCCCCATAGTAATTAATCCCCCCTATAGTAATTCATCCCCCATAGTAATTCATCCCCCATATAGTAATTCATCCCCCCTATAGTAATTCATCCCCCCTATAGTAATTCATCCCCCTATAGTAATTCATTCCCCATAGTAATTCATCCCCCATAGTAATTCATCCCCCATATAGTAATTCATCCCCCCTATAGTAATTCATCCCCCCTATAGTAATTCATCCCCCCTATAGTAATTCATCCCCCATATAGTAATTCATCCCCCCTATAGTAATTCATCCCCCATATAGTAATTCATCCCCCATATAGTAATTCATCCCCCCTATAGTAATTCATTCCCCATATTAATTCATCCCCCATATAGTAATTCATCCCCCATATAGTAATTCATCCCCCATATAGTAATTCATCCCCCCTATAGTAATTCATCCCCCCTATAGTAATTCATCCCCCATATAGTAATTCATCCCCCATATAGTAATTCATCCCCCATATTAATTCATCCCCCATATAGTAATTCATCCCCCATATTAATTCATCCCCCATATTAATTCATCCCCCATATAGTATTTCATCCCTCACAGTACTGTTCCCCCCCAAGTAGTAAGCTAAGTCCCCCCTGTGTCAATTCACTTACCTTTGCTCTCGCCGTGTTCCCGCGCCGTTCCGGTCTTCAGGGCAGCCTAGCTCCTCTCACGTTCGTCACGCTGCCCCGCTTACACACATCCTGATAGCCAATCACTGGCTATCAGGATGTGAGTGGCAGCAAGACTGGCCAATCATTGCATTTGAGCGCGCTGACCTGGCTGTTTTTTTTTTGGATCACGCTGCAGAGTCCCTGCCGCCCGAGAGGAGGGAGGGGAGCAGGCGCCCGGCACACAGAAGCCGCATTAAAGCGTGTAAAGAGCCGCATGTGGCTCGCGAGCCGCGGCTTGCCGACCACTGACATAGACCAATTAATTTTCACGTATTGGGATTTTTTTAAGCAAAGACATGTCACAGAATACATTTTAGCATGAATTTATGACAGAATTTGATTTTTTAAAAATTTTTTACTGAACATGTTTAATAGCAAAAAGTAAAAAAAAATGTTTCTCAAAATTGTCGGTCTTTTTTTTATAGCGCAAAAAAAACGCACAGGTGATCAAATACCACTGAAAGAAAGCTCAATTTGTAGGAAAAAAGGACATAAATTTAGTTAAAGTAATGCAGCGCCATAACGCAAAAAATGGCCTGGTCAGGAAGGGGAGGAAATCCTCTGGAGGGGGAGGGGTTAAGCAGGAGACCACGCTATACTAAACTATATACATACTACAAACCTACCTAAGGGGGCGCTACACTTACACAAAAGCCTTGGTATTCCATCATATGACCACTGATATCACAAATAAATTCCCATCCTCCTCTAAGTAATTGCTACATTTAAAAAAAAACAAAAAAAAACCCAGCTAATTTAAATATCTCTTTTACTCACCTAAATCCATGGTCATGTGATGTACTGAGCACTGAGTCTGTTGTCATCAAGACTAAAAAATAGTGGGAGGGTCCTCATTCAGGTGGTCTCTCACTGGGTGATGATGATGCTTCCTATTGGCTGTCCAGCAAGGGGGGCTCAAAAGACCGTGAGCCGGGCTGTGGCCGGCGTGGATGGAAATGCTGGATTGCTGGTGAAGCCCAGCGGTGGGTGGGAGACTCAAGCAAGTGATCTGATTTGAAAGCCTTAAAAAAAAAAAAAATATTTGGATTGGGTAACGGTCAGAGGGAAGGACTTTAAGGGGTTTCCAGTTAAAGTAATCTTCAGTAATGCTGCCATAACGCTTCCATTTCTTCCCTAAAAATATGGGAGCCTTTCCTCATCTCCCCTAAACATTCTGTTTATGGCAGGGCCGGATCTAGCCAGTATGATATGGGGGTGCAGTAATAAATGTCAGGGGGGCAGAGGATATGAGGTCTGCAGGGCAGTGTACACAAACAGGAATGAATAGCGGAGTGTACAGGTCAGAGGACGGGGTTAGCAGAGCAGAGGTCAGGAATCAGCAGTTTGGAGGGTGGGGTACCAATGGACTTCTGTACAACCAGCTTCTAGGAACATTTCCACCCTATCAGCACCGCCAGTTATAGCCGGCAGCACTGATCAGTAATAAGTGATAAGTATCTCCGATGTCAGAACACAATACCTCAGCGGGAGTGATTTCCGCATCCACGTGGGATCCCCGATGTTGAACAAAAAATGACTGATGTATAGACTGCCTTACTGAGTGTCACTCAGTGTCCCCAGAGAGCCACCACTTTACACCAGAGTCTTGCAGAGTGTCCCCTTACATCAGATTCTGGTATAGTCCCCTTCTTACATCAGAGTCTTGCAGAGTGCCCCCTTACATCAGATTCTGGTATAGTCCCCTTCTTACACCAGAGTCTGGCATAGTGTCCCCTTACATCAGATTCTGGTATAGTCCCCTTCTTACATCAGAGTCTTGCAGAGTGCCCCCTTACATCAGATTCTGGTATAGTCCCCTTCTTAAATCAGAGTCTGGCATAGTGTCCCCTTACATCAGATTCTGGTATAGTCCCCTTCTTACATCAGAGTCTTGCAGAGTGCCCCCTTACATCGGATTCTGGTATAGTCCCCTTCTTACATCAGAGTCTGGCATAGTGTCCCCTTACATCAGATTCTGGTATAGTCCCCTTCTTACATCAGAGTCTTGCAGAGTGCCCCCTTACATCGGATTCTGGTATAGTCCCCTTCTTACACCAGAGTCTGGCAGAGTGTCCCCTTACATCAGATTCTGGTATAGTCCATTCTTACATCAGAGTCTGGCAGAGTGTCCCCTTACATTAGATTGTGGTATAGTCCACTTCTTACATCAGAGTCTTGCATAGTGTCCCCTTACATTAGATTCTGGTATAGTCCACTTCTTACATCAGAGTCTTGCAGAGTGTCCCCTTACCTCAGATTCTGGTATAATCCCCTTCTTAAATCAGAGTCAGAGGAGGGAGAAAGATGGGAAAGAGAAGGAGGGGGAGGGAGAAAGATGGGGGAGAGAAGGAGGGGGGAGGGAGAAAGATGGGGGTGAGAAGGGAGGGAGATGGGCTCAGCTCTCTCACCCCACGCTGGTCTGGTGGCTCAGGCAGTCTTCAGTCTTGCAGCCACCATGTAGTTGCCAGCTATAGAGCTTCAAGTTTCCCGCCCACACATCTTCTCAAGTACAGCACTGGTTGAGAATTGCAGTGTGGGCGGGGCATCCATGAGGAAAGGGGCGGGTAGATACAAGGACAGGGGTGGGACAGACACAAGGAGAGGGGTGGGGCATACATGAGGAGAGGGGTGGGGCAGTCACAAGGAGAGGAGTGGGAGGAGGAGGAAGTGCACATTGATCTCTCCTATCCCGTCCATGCAGAGAAGGGGAGGGGAGTGTGCTGGTTGGGCTCTGGCACAGACACTGGACTTGATAGATGCAGCCAACCGCTGCACACAGCTTCATCTGATGGACATCATCCACAGCTTGCCTGGGTGGGCACAACTGATATCTGGGGGGTATCGCCCACCCCAGCACCCCCCTAGATCCGGCCATGGTTTATGGTGCTACTACAATATCTTACTGTCTGCTGTTGGTCCACCTTTTTATCAGCCATGAGCCCAACTCACTTCCTGTGATATGTGAAAGGTTGTAGAACAGGGGTGGGCAAACTTTTTGACTCGAGGGCCGCAATGGGTTCATATATTGGACCCGGGGGCCGGACCAACAGTAGATGAATTATGTGTATGTGTCATCCATAGTAAGTATAGTAATATTCCCTCATAGTAAGCATAGTAATTAATCCTCCATATAGTAATTCATCCCCCATAGTAATTCATCCCCCATATAGTAATTCATCCCCCATATAGTAATTCATCCCCCATATAGTAATTCATCCCCCATAGTAATTCATCCCCCCAATAGTAATTCATCCCCCCTATAGTAATTCATCCCCCCTATAGTAATTCATTCCCCATATAGTAATTCATCCCCCATAGTAATTCATCCCCCATATAGTAATTCATCCCCCATATAGTAATTCATCCCCCATAGTAATTCATCCCCCATATAGTAATTCATCCCCCATAGTAATTCATCCCCCCTATAGTAATTCATCCCCCATATAGTAATTCATCCCCCATAGTAATTCATCCCCCATATAGTAATTCATCCCCCATATAGTAATTCATCCCCCATATAGTAATTCAGCCCCCATATAGTAATTCATCCCCCATATAGTAATTCATCCCCCATATTAATTCATCCCCCATATTAATTCATCCCCCATATTAATTCATCCCCCCTATAGTAATTCATCCCCCATAGCAATTCATCCCCCATATAGTAATTCATCCCCCATAGTAATTCATCCCCCATATAGTAATTCATCCCCCATAGTAATTCATCCCCCATAGTAATTCATCCCCCATATAGTAATTCATCCCCCATAGTAATTCATCCCCCATAGTAATTCATCCCCCATATAGTAATTCATCCCCCATATAGTAATACATCCCCCATAGTAATTCATCCCCCATAGTAATTCATCCCCATATAGTAATTCATCCCCATATAGTAATTCATCCCCCATATAGTAATTCATCCCCCATAGTAATTCATCCCCCATATAGTAATTCATCCCCCATATAGTAATTCATCCCCCATAGTAATTCATCCCCCATAGTAATTCATCCCCCATAGTAATTCATCCCCCATATAGTAATACATCCCCCATAGTAATTCATCCCCCATAGTAATTCATCCCCATATAGTAATTCATCCCCCATAGTAATTCATCCCCCATATAGTAATACATCCTCCATAGTAATTCATCCCCATATAGTAATTCATCCCCCCATATAGTAATTCATCCCCTATAGTAATTCATCCCCCATATAGTAATTCATCCCCCATATAGTAATTCATTCCCCATATTAAGTCCCCAAGTCCCCCCTGTGTCAATTCACTTACCTTTGCTCCGCGCGTTCCTCTCGCCGTGTCCCGCGCCGTTCCGGTGCAGCATGAAAATCTGTCTCCTATGAGGATCTGTCCCCCTCGACGTATCTGCGCATGTGCCAGTTTCAGGCATTAGCAGCCAATCGGCGATCTCCGGCACATGCGCAGATACGTCGAGGGGGACAGATCCTCATAGGAGACAGATTTTCATGCTGCACCGGAACGGCGCGGGACACGGCGAGAGGAACGCGCGGAGCAAAGGTAAGTGAATTGACACAGGGGGGACTTGGGGACTTCAGGGCGGACTGTGAGAGGAGCCTAGCTCCGCGGGCCGGATTAAAAGGTCCGCCGGGCCGTATACGGCCCGCGGGCCGTAGTTTGCCCATTGCTGTTGTAGAATCTCTGTAATTATAAATAACTGTTCATTAAATGACCTCTCATCCTGACCGCTGCCTACAGCTATTTCCTTTTGTTCAAAACGTATAATATAAAGCGTTGGATCCCATAATATAGGGCGGGTATCCAAATCTCCAGGTATGCTGTCTGCTGTTAGGGGTATAGATGAAATTAGTCATTACTTTTATGGGAAGTACACATTTTCCTTTGTCTACCCAAATCTGTGCGTACAATTACAAATAATAATCCGTCACCGTGCACATAATTGACACACAGTAAGCTGACTACCAGAATCCACCATGAAAATACTAATAATAATAGTAACAACATCAACAACAACAATAATAATAATAATAAAATTATTATTATTATTATTCAAAATATATTTAACAACAATATTTTACCAACAAAATTAATATTAGTAAAAATAATATCAACAACAGAAACAACAATAATAATAATGCAAACCAAGGACTTTGTTCTATCAGACTTGCTGTCCAGCAAACTCCTAGCCAGTTTAAACATCAGCTATTTCTCTTGTCACAGGCAATGAAAAAACACTCTAGAATGGAGAATGATTTTTTTTTTACAAAGAACTCTCCATTTTTTATTTTTATTATTTTTTTAATCATAGGTTTTGATTTTTACCTTACTGTGTGCCAATAAACCACTTTTTTTCTTTTTCCACGTTCACAGAATTAGTCAATACACTATTGTACATTGCATGGAAATTTGGACCACATCTTTTGGAGTCCCAGAGAAATTGCAAGCCATTGGTGTGAGATGTAACATTTATAAATACCTGAATGATGGAAGTTAGTATAACGTCACCTCACTCACTAAGCTAAGTAAAAAATCCTCTCAAAGTGAACATTGGGGGTGATTTACTAAAACTGGAGAGTGCGAGATCTGGTGCAGCTCTGCATAGAAACCAATCAGCTTCCAGGTTTTAATGTCAAAGCTTAAGGCGGAGCTCCAGTCAAACTAAAAACTGTAAAAAACAGCCACTCATCTGTCCCTCGATCCAGCAATGTCCTCACCAGAGCAGTCCTTACTGGCTGTCCTCGCTTCCCGGTGCCGGCATCCCAAGTGTGAGTGTTTTTACATTCAGGAACAAGCAACATAAAGTACAAAAAATGTTTTATTAACCAACTATATACAGTACAGTAAGCTACAGGTGGAAACTAGGGCATACTCCCAATTGTAGCGGGCACAGAGTAATGGCCACACACAGTGCCTACAATGCACAAGTTCTTCCAGCCCGAGGGAGAACAGACATAGTCGGGATTGTTATAATAAACCGTATCTCACCAGTTACACGAGTTCCGGCTGCTTCTGGCCATGCAGTGATGTAGGATTGCTGACAGGTTCACCGGACAGTAGATGGTAGCATGTGGGGAGCAGCAAGATGGTCGCCTACCAGTTTCTGGGACCAGTGTGAAGTGCAATCAGTTGTAAGTGATGTCACGCTGCCTCCATTCGTAAGTATGAGTTGTACATAAGTAGAATGTTCGTAACTCGGGGGCTACCTGTACTCAGAGTCAATGTCATTTATCCCTCTGGGATAGAGCATACTAAGTGTGTCTGATACAACACATACATCCTTCTGAGTCGGGAACAATGGTAAAATATAGCAGCCAGACAGACAGGAGCTGGATGACTGGGGCAGGTTTTGGCATCCCGGATGGTACTTGGGGACTTACGTGTTTATTGTCCTCCACCACACATCCTGAAGCCCACTGAAGTTCAGGGTTGGCCTGGGAACCTAGGCTGTGGGTCTCGGGAGTGGGCCTTTACATATGTGCACATTGTGTGCTGTCAAAGGGGAGACACAGTAAGCTGATGAAAAGGGGACAAGTTCTGCCTTCTTGCCTTGAAATGCTATGTAGTACTGTAAGCATCAAGAAGAACGTGTCCCTGGGTTTGCTGCATAAAGAGCTTTCTTCTCAGAAAATGCAATGGTGTGGAGTGCTATATTAATATGGCTTGTGGATACCTAACCTGCCCCTAAGAGGCGACCTCCTAACGTGTGTCCAGAGGGTAGACTGTTTAGTCTGTCATGTACAAGCCTAACAGTCCTGCAACTGAGAAGTCATATCCCTCTGGAGAGATCTACATGGAGGAAAGAAGCGGCACCTCTTCCAGACTACATTGTTGAAAGCCCTATCCAACTGGTCCAAGGAGGTTCTTTCATGTCTAAGTCTGTACTAAATAAAGAAAGCACTGTCTATTTGTTTGTATATTCTGTCTGTTTAGTTTGTCATGTGACTACCAAAAGCAATGGTATCTGGTACCTGGTATTCACAAAGCGAACACAAAAATATCAGCACTAGCTATTGAAACCTCTCATATATTAAAGTGATTACATCCAATTCCCTTCACATACAATGTAGTGTAATACTTAGATGAATATAACATATATTATATGATGACATTCAAAGATCTCAATAGTGAAGTCTGTGATCAATAAATTATCCTTTATAGTCACCAAAGTCTTCAACTCCCAGAAAATATTCCACCAGTGTGCTCTGTGGGCTTTTGGAAAAAAAAATAAAGGCTCCCTAGAATGTACTGACCCCTATAATTACAGTAAGTGGGTCAAACAATGCTTTTTCACCATAGGGTTTAATTAAACAGGTACTCAGGTCGGCCTCTTCTCCTAGATTTATCTGGGTACTCTTTAGGTAGGATTCCCCACATTGCTACTCTCAATTCAACAAATCCATTCTCTTGGCAGATGTAGAAAAATCGGTTTATTATTCAAGTTTCATGAGACTTCCCCGCAGGTAAGTGTGCATGGTCCAGGATGTCCCACCAGGATTTTTCCATGTATATAAAAAGACTAGTCAGGTGCAGATTGAAAAAAAAATAGTTTTGTTTCATTTCATTTTGATTCTTATTTAACCAATAGGGGACTGCCCTCAGTACATATACTGTGACAAGGCGGCCCCTGTGCGCAGGATCATGAATATAAACGTGATCGTGCATTTCCGGGTAGTGGGCACGTGCGGGCTGATCACGGCCCCGAGAGTCAATCACCGGGTCCCGGCAGGTGATTACCCGCCGGAGCCCAGTGATTGCTGGCAAACACCGACAGGGAGGACGGCTGCATTGTTTCAATGCAGCTCTCCTCCCTGTCAGTTTGGGCACACTGCTCGGGATGGCTGAGCATAGCTGTCCCGAACAGTGTGCTTACAGTGAAGCACACCCCCCCCCCCCCAGTAAAACACTCCCATCACATAGTTAACCCTTTGAACACTTCCCATTGTTAACCCCTTCCTCCTCAGTATCAGTACAGTGTCAGTGCTTTTCTTTAGCACTGATCACTGTATTGGTGTCACTGGGGATCTCAGTGAAGTCAATCCCCCCCCCCCCCAGTGTCAGAATGTCCACTGCAGTCCAGCCATAAGCCGCTGATCGCCGCTATTATTAGTATTTGAAAAACGAAATCCAGTATCTATACCGCCATTTATAGACGCTTTAACTTTCACGTAAGCCAATTTACACGTATTGGGTTTTTTTAGTAAAGACACAGAGCAGAATACATTTTGACCGAAATTTATGATAAAATTTGATTTTTTACATTGTTTTATTGGACATGTTTAATAGCAAAAAGTCCAAAATATTGTTTTTTTTCTCAAAATTGTCGGGCTTTTTTTTTTATACCACATAAAATAAAAAACACACATGTGATAAAATACCTCCAAAAGAAAGCCCAATTCATGGGGAAAAAAGGACATAAACTTAATTTTGGTGCAGCGTTGCATGACATCGCAATTGTCAGTTAAAATAATGCAGCACCTTAACACAAACAGCTTCTGTAACCACTTCCTGACCGCCCTATAGCAGAAATACTGCTACAGGGCGGCACGGGTGCTCAAAATCACATATATACAGTCATGGCCGAAATTGTTGGCACCCTTGATATTTTTCCTGAAAATCAAGTATTTCACACAAAAAAGGTATTGCATTAACACATGTTTTGCTATACACATGTTTATTCCCTTTGTATGTATTGGAACAAATATAAAACAGAGGCAGAAAAGCAAATATGACATAATGTCACACAAAACCCCAAAAATGGGCTGGACAAAAGTATTGGCACCCTTAACTTAATATTTGGTTGCACACCCTTTGGAAAACATAACTGAAATCAGTCGCTTCCTATAACCATCAATAAGCTTCTGACACCTCTCACCCGGAATTTTGGACCACTCTTCCTTTGCAAACAGCTCCAGGTCTCTCTTATTGGAAGGACACCTTTTCCCAACAGCAATTTTAAGATCTCTCCACAGGTGTTCAATGGGATTTAGATCTGGGCTCATTGCTGGCCACTTCAGAACTCTCCAGCGCTTCTTTGCCATCCATTTCTGAGTGCTTTTTGACGTATGTTTGGGGTCATTGTCCTGCTGGAAGACCCAGGATCTTGGACGCAAACCCAGCTTTCTGACACTGGGCCCTACAGTGCGACCCAAAATCCTTTGGTAATCCTCAGATTTCATGATGCCTTGCACACAGTCAAGGCACCCAGTGCCAGAGGCAGCAAAACAACCCCAAAACATCATTGAACCTCCACCATATTTTACCGTAGGTACTGTGTTTTGTTCTTTGTAGGCCTCATTCCGTTTTCGGTAAACAGTAGAATGATGTGCTTTACCGAAAAGCTCTATCTTGGTCTCATCTGTCCACAAGACGTTTTCCCAGAAGGCTTTTGGCTTACTCAAGTACATTTTGGCAAACTGTAGTCTTGCTTTTTTATGTCTCTGTGTCAGCAGTGGGGTCCTCCTGGGTCTCCTGCCATAGCGTTTCATTTCATTTAAATGTCGACGGATAGTTCGCGCTGACACTGATGCTCCCTGAGCCTGCAGGACAGCTTGAATGTCTTTGGAACATGTTTGGGGCTGCTTATCCACCATCCGGACTATTCTGCGTTGCAATCTTTCATCAATTTTCCTCATCCGTCCACGACCAGGGAGATTAGCTACAGTGCCATGGGTTGCAAACTTCTTGATAATGTTGCGCACTGTGGACAAAGGCAAATCTAGTTCTCTGGAGATGGACTTGTAACCTTGAGATTGTTGATATTTTGCCACAATTTTGGTTCTCAGGTCCTCAGACAGTTCTCGTCTCCTCTTTCTGTTGTCCATGCTTAGTGTGGCACAGACAGACACACAATGCAAAGGTTAAGTGAACGTCTCTCCTTTTTATCTGCTTTCAGGTGTGATTTCTATATTGCCCACACCTGTTACTTGCCCCAGGTGAGTTTACAGGAGCATCACATGCTTGTAACATTCTTATTTATCCGCAGTTGTGAAAGGGTGCCAATACTTTTGTCCAGCCCATTTTTGGAGGTTTGTGTGACATTATGTCGAATTTGCTTTCTTTCCTCCCTTTTTTTGTTTTGTCCCAATACACACAAAGGGAATAAACATGTGTATAGCAAAACATGTGTTAATGCAATACGTTTCGTGAGAAATACATGATTTCCTGGAGAAATATCAAGGGTGCCAACAATTTCGGCCATGACTGTATATATATATATATGTGATTCACGCTCCCTTGGTTTTTACTCCCCTCCCAGATGGCGTCAGATTGCCCGTCAGTACGCCAGTCATCACATTTAACCCCTTGATTGCCAGGAACACGCTCATACACAATAAACCTCCATTGCTAGTATAGTGTCTAAACGGATCAATATCTTTGGTCAGATCAGCACTATACCAGCGTTCACATTAGTATAGTGTCCTACAAAATGCAGCATTAGTGGGATCAGCCCCGGCACCTGCCAGCAACTGCATTTAGCCCCTATGCTTACCCCCCCTTCTCCCCCAGCAAGCGCAGTGTCAGTAGGTTGCTGTCACTTCTTGATACATTGCACACAGTACCGCAGTGTTGGCAGAATGTAGCCTGATCTCAGCTTGCATTTGCGAGTAAATTTTGATGATTCTCATATGCAGCAGAGTGCCAGTACTAGTGCCACGCTACCTTTTGGCGAACTGGCGAGCACCAGCGGCCTAGTACATCCTGGTCTTTCACATACCAGCACTGCAGTATCACTTGGTGGCTTGGTGACTCCCATAAGCGCAGTACAAGCCGGTGCGGTGGTCAGCACAAGTATTGTCCCACAACCACCAAGAATTCGCACACAGGCCCGTAGAGCCCCTATTATCCTTCTGGATGTGCTTGCAAATCCTGATTGGCAGCCCACAAATTCTGCAGCACCCATAGTTTCCCCATTCACTGCCCAACCCAGAATTCAGGTGGAAACCGCAAATTTAATTACTCCATTTGATTTTTTGGAGCTGCTTTTCACGGAAGATCTCTATGCATTGATTGTGGATCAAATAAATTTCTATACACAACAATTTATCACCGCCAACCCAAATTCAAACCTTGCCAGACCATTCGCATGGAAACCCATTACGGTTTCTGAATTAAAATTTTAATTCTGCTCTGCTGATATGAGAGTATATAATGTGTTTTATGCATTTCAACGACAACACACTCTGTCGTACTCAGGGTGAGCCTGAATTTGACAGTCTCCACAAGTTCGGCCCCTCGTAAATCACCTTAACCAAAAATTTACAGATGTCTATACTACACAGCAAAAAATCTATGTTGATGAGTCCCTCATTAATTTTTCTGGCCGCCTTTCATTCAAACAATTTCTCCCCAGCAGGCGTGCCAGATATGGGGTCAAGATGCATAAGACCTGTGAGAGGGCAACAGGCTATACATATAAGTTTTGGATTTTCAAGGGAAGAGAGCCCCCCGGATGCCCAGAATGCATGGGGAGCAGTGAAAAGACAGTTTGGGACTTGGTGTCATCCTTTTTCCATATGGGGTACCACTTATACGTGGATAATTTTTTTTCAAGCGTGCCACTATTTAGACATTTGTACAATCTTGGAACTGGTACATGTGGCACCATGTAACCTAATGCCCACCATTAGAAGTGGGTGGATGCAGGGCGGTATATTCTAATGGTGGGCATACTACACACTTTTTTTCTGGCAGAGATTTCTTCTCTTTTTTTCATTCAGCCCACAGGCTGCATGCAAAAAAAAAAGAACATAACATATATACCCAACAAGGACCAGCGACATACTGGTACATCACTGGACTTGCTTATATCAGGATGATGCCTACAGCTGCAGGCATCATCCTGGTATCATTTTTTTCAGCCGGCGATCGAATTTCATGTAAAAGCAATCCTAGTGGCTAATTAGATACAGGATTGCTTTTACAAGCAGTGGGAGATGATGCCCCCCCCTCCCCTGCTGCCCTCTACAGCCTTCTCAGGCAGTCCCGTGCCATCGGGGGAACCTGAGAATGCAGCCGGTGTTTCTGCCAGCTGACCATAGAGCTGATTGGAGACCAGAATGGTGCCAATCATCTCTATAGTCTAAGAAACCGGAAGCTACAAGCATTTCATCACTTCAATTTTGCAATTTAAACAGCTCCATTTGTAAATTGGGAAAGCATCTGATCACTCTGATCTTGGTGAGATTAGATAATGTAAGGGCAGAGGAGATATCCAGAGTCTGATAGACCCCAGATTCCTAAAAAAAGAATATATGACAATGCCCATTGAAGCCAAGGGGATACTTGCATTCCCTGTGATAGCATTAAAAGTGATCAAAAAATGAAAGGGACAGTGTAAAAATAGTAAAAAAAATCGAAATAACTTAAAATAAAAGCACCCTCGCCCCCCTGCGCACGCTTGTACCTGAATGCTCGAGCGTTGACCCTGTGCCAGTATGTAAACAACGGTTGCACCATGCATGTGGGGTATTGCCGCGAACGTCAGATCCAGGGCAGTAATTCTAGCACTAGACCTCCTCTGTAAATCTAAAATGGCAGCTTGTAAATGCTTTTAAAGTGTTGCCTATGGATATTAAAAATGTATGCAGTTTGTCGCCACTGCATGGGGCATGCGCAGTTTTAAAGCATGTTATGAGGTGCATGGGCGTCTGGCACCTAAGATGGCTGCTTGCTAGCAAAGCTCCACTCCTCACCGCTACAGCAGTGAGTTTTAAGAGCGATGAGAGGACTCCGACATAAATCACTAAGAGGTATAACTCCCCGACACCCTCCAACATCATGCCCAGAAGAAGAAAGTCCCCTGCTCACCCTAAGTGCTCACAGACGTTTACCTGGCCCTGTATACAAGGAGCCAAAATGATGCAAGCACCTCACAGCACAGAGGCTCCATTACTGATCCAGCCACACACAGCTATACTCCGGACCCCAGGCTCCTGGTTCCCCTGTATGATGGAGATCCAGCTGAGTCCTCTCCTCCTCTATCCCCCACATACAGAAGTCCTGCCAAATCTAGACCAAGAATAGAAGGCCCTGTAATTCCAGATCCAAATTCCTCAGATGTCATTCCTATTCCTACATTACAATTACAATCCGCAATTGAGGAATTTCCAGCTTCAGATCAACCCTTGTCAGAACTGGCGATGAAAAATATGTTGTTCTCATTAAGGCAAACCTTACATAGCGACATTTCAAATGTAATATCTCCTATCTCAAACGCCATAACGGATCACTCCAAACGTATACACCACATTGAAAACAAAATGGCTGCAATGTTCACAGCCTATAACACAGTAGTTGATGCACACACACATCATGAATCTGAAATCCTCCAAATGAAAAATAAAATAGCGGACTTAGAAGACCGCTCCAGAAGAAACAACATAAAAATACACAGAATCTCTGAATCAATCACCAACGACGCCCTTCTACCAACAATTGATCAAGCATCTGATCCCTTCAATCAACATGATTGAAATCGCAGTTGACAGAGCACATAGAATACCAAAACCCTCATTTTTACCAGCATCCACCCCAAGAGACGTACTAATCAGGGTTCACTTCTACCATATTACCAAATTAAATAAAAAATAATGGCGGCTGCCAGAAACCCCGCAGCCCTCCTTGCATCTCATAAAGGAATTAAACTATATGCGGACCTCTCCAAAGAAACCCTCCTTAACAGGAAGAAATTGATCTCGATCATCAAAGCTCTCAGAAACAACGGTATAAGTTACCAATGGGGCTTTCTAACCAAACTCATAGTCAGACACCAAGGCAGATCATTCGCTATCAAAAATATAGATGACAGCATAAATCTCCTCAATGAATGGAATATAGTCCCAGTCGAAGACCGTAGGATTGACCGTAACCAGCCCCACCAAATGGAGGGTGAATGGACCTGAACGCTATCTTCAAGCAAGTCGGAGTCCCAAGCAATTCATCCCAATCCGCTGCTGTAGAGATTAGGCCTATCTCTAACTACAGCTCTGTTTACTTCTTTGTGGACATTTCTAAATGACAACTACTTGTTCTCGAATATTTCCTCACGCCCCACTATGTCAGTAGTCATCCAGACCACCCATGTTTCTTGCACCGTTAGCAAGTTTTTTTAACCTGCAGTTTTTCTTGTTCTTCTTACTACCCCTATCCAGTCTTCAATACTCCGTCACCACCCTACACTTCCTTGGCAAATACCTTCACAAGACCAGCATACGAGTACCAACTTTCCGCACATGGAATCTAAACACCGGTTCACAATACCACCACAAGCTTCACGCAGCACTCTTCAAACATCTGTAAATCTTACACCAACCTGCTCAACTACTTTGCACAGATATAATTCATCTCAGACCCATCTAACCAGACCACCATCACAAGATGATTAACATAGCCTCACTGAATGTGAGAGGACTTAACTCTCCTTTAAAAAGGTCTTTCCTACACAAGGAACTAGCCGCCCTTCATACTGACATCATCTTTGTACAGGAGACCCACTTCGCCTTATCTAAGACACCGTCCTTCCACCTCAAAACTTTCACAACATGATTCTTAGCTTCCCACCACAAAAAAACAAACAGAGTCCTGACCGCAATCAAAGACTCACTCCACGTTCAACTCCATTCAGAATATGCTGACCCTTCCGGCCGCTTCCACATTCTAGTGGGACTGATAGAAAATAACCTCTTCACACTGGTAAATGTATATGGTCCTAATTCAAACCAACTACGATTCTACAAACAACTCATTACCAAAATATCATCAATGAAACAAGGTCAACTACTAATCGGGGGAGACTTCAACATAGTAAACAATATACAAATGGACACCTCTTCTGGAAAAGGTGTCTCAAAAAGTAGCCTTGAACAATTTCTCCAAAAGAATGACCTATATGATATCTGGAGATGCCAACACGGCTCCACCCTCCCAACTCTCATACTCCAGGATAGACTTTTTCCTCACCGACAAGTGGACACTACAACTCATTTCTTCATTTCAATATTTCTTTATTGTGTATTTCAAATAAACAGAAACAAAATCAAAATCAAATAAGATGTGACAGTAATCAACTGAGACATCATCTTGAGGTCATGAAACATTTTCAGAAAAATATTGGCATGTTATGAGCATGCTTTATCCTGTACTTTCAGATATAATTATTTATTTAAGTCACAGTTGTCACGAAGATAGATTATGAAACATATAAATAACATAATGGAAATGCTCCGTGACACAATGACCAAGAAACTGGACCCCCACCCAGCCACCCCAGCTATGATACAAGACATGCTAGAATATATTTTACATTTGTGATTTCCTATAAGAGGAGTACCACTAATTCCAAATCTGCCAAAGTGTATTAAAGATGGAATATTTACCGGTATTAACTGCAAGCATGTTTTGATATGTAAGGTGAGTATGAAGTGTCTGTACAGTTTCAGTTATACTTGGGGAGATTGAGGATCTCCATATGCGTAGGAGTGTCAGTTTTGCAGCCAAGAATAAATGTGTTG
The DNA here is from genome assembly GCF_062004578.1 of Staurois parvus. NCBI lineage: Eukaryota > Metazoa > Chordata > Amphibia > Anura > Ranidae > Staurois > Staurois parvus. Next base: position 2,050,706 of record NW_028319048.1, read on the forward strand.
TGAATTGTCTATAGGAAGGAGGAATATCCTCCATCCCTAGGTTCAATATGGCTAATGATGGAGAGGGTGGGATAGGCAAGCCAATAATTCGGTTGAGGATATCAAACACTGAGGGCCAGAAGCTATCCGATTTACTACATGACCAAAGAATATGGTATAAAGTTCCAGTATGTTGACATTCTCTCCAGCATAAAGGACATTGTGTAGAATGAAATTTAGGTAGCCTGTGCGGAGTAAAATACCACCTTAAGATGAATTTATGAGTTATCTCCCACAGATTAGCGCATATAGTCGTGGATAATGTGTACTTTAGTGAATATGGATACTGGAACAGGCAAATGTATTCTAGGAGATGAAAGTGGATTGTTATTAGAGAGGGTCAGTGTTTTCCAAGCTCTCAAAGTCACTAAGATTGTTGGTTAGAGATTTTTTGGTTCATTTTTAAGGTAGGGATAAGCTAATAATTACACGTATAAATTCTCACATGAAATTTGTGTTTGTTGAAGCTCCTTCCATAAAGAGGTAGGTGCGTATGGGAACCAATACCACAACTGAGCCAAAATTGCAGCTATATGGTAGTCAGAGATGACTGCTAGTCCCATTCCTCCTGCGGATCTCATTTTAATCAGTTTAGTAAATGTACATCTTGCTTTTTTCCCTTCCCAGAGGAATCTGTGTAGGATAGACTGTAGAGTATGAAATAATTTCTTATTAGCTGGTATGGGTACAGAGCGAAATACATACAAAATTTGGGGTAATATCTGCATTTTAAACGCCGTTAATCTTCCGGACCATGAAAATGTGTGCTTAGTTCAAGATAAAAGACTTTTATTTAATCTAGTTTCCAAAGGTAGATAGTTAGCTTTAAATAGTTTCTGGGGACGATTGGTAAGTGTAATTCCCAAATATGTTATACCTGAATCCTGCCATATACAGTTGCAAGAAAAAGTATGTGAACCCCTTGGGATTACGTGGAGTTTTGCATGAATTGGGCATAAAATGTGCTCTGAACGTCAATTAAGTCACAACAATAGAAGAACACAGTCTGCTGAACATAATACTACACAAACATTAGATGTTGCCATGGTTTAATTGCACATAACATGTAAACATTCACAGTGCAGGGAGGAAAAAGTATGTGAACCTTTGGACTTAACTGGTTGACCCTCCTTTGGCAGCAATAACCTCAACCAAACATTTCCTGTAGTTGCAGATCAGACCTGCACAACGATCTGGAGTAATTTTGGACCACTCCTCTTCACAAAACTGTTTCAGTGTAGCAATATTCTTGGGATGTCTGGTGTGAATCGCTCTCTTAAGGTCATGCCACAGCATTTCAATCGGGTTGAGGTCAGGACTCTGACTGGGCCACTCCAGAAGGCGTATTCTGTGCTGTTGCAGCCATTGTTTTGTTGAATTACTTGTATGCTTTGGGTCATTGTCCTGTTGCATCACCCATCCTCTGCGGAGCTTCAGTTGGCGGACAGATGGTCGTACGTTTTCCTGCAAAATGTCTTGATAAACTCTGGAATTCATTTTCCTATCAATGACAACAATCCGTCCAGGCCCTGAGGCAGCAAAGCAGCCCCAAACCATGATGCTCCCTCCGCCATGTTTTACAGTGGGGATGAGGTTTTGATGTTGGTGTGCTGGGCCTTTTTTTCTCCACACATAGTGTTGTGTGTTCTTCCCAAACAACTCAATCTTGGTTTCATCTGTCCACAGTATATTTTGCCAGTAGTGCTGTGGAACATCCAGGTGCTCTTTTGCAAACTTCAAACGTGCTGCAATATTCTTTTTGGACAGCAATGGCTTCCTCCGTGGTGTCCTCCCATGTACTCCATTCTTGTTTCGTGTTTTCCTTATTGTAGATGTGTCAACAAAAATGTTAGCATGTGCCAGAGATTTCTGTAGGTCTTTAGCTGACACTCTGGGATTCTTCTTTACCTCATGCAGCATTCTGCGCTGTGCTCTTGCAGTCGTTTTTACAGGACGACCACGCCTAGGGAGAGTAGCAACAGTGCTAAACTTTCTCCATTTGTAGACAGTCTGTCTTACCATGGACACATGAACGTCAAGGCTTTTGGAGATACTTTTGTAACCCTTTCCAGCTTCATTCAAGTCGACAATTCTTGGACGTAGGTCTTCTGAGAGCTCTTTTCTGCGAGGCACGGTTCACATCAGACAGTGCTTCTCGAAACCAGTAAACCCAGAACAGGTGTGTGTTTTTTAAGGACAGGGCAGGACAGCTGTCAACAATACACCCAATATCATCACACTGATTGGAGTCAAGGTTGGCTCACTCCTGGCTCCAATTAGCTCTGGGAGAAGTCATTAAGCTAGGGCCTCACATACTTTTTCCTCCCTACACTGTGAATGTTTACATGTTATGTGCAATTAAACCATGGCAACATCTAATGTTTGTGTAGTATTATGTTCAGCAGACTGTGTTCTTCTATTGTTGTGACTTAGATGACGTTCAGAGCACATTTTATGCCCAATTCATGCTCATACTCCACGTAATCCCAAGGGGTTCACATACTTTTTCTTGCAACTGTATAGGGGACGTCGGACTGTAATTTATCTTTGTTTCGGAGTTACTCCTAGGTCAAGCATATGAGATTTAGCTTCATTAACTTTATAATATGATAATTTATAATACATATTGGAGAAGTAATGCAAATAAGCTGATAACATGTTTACTGCTTTTATATTGTACACCTGTTATATCGGGGTGTTATATCAGGGTGTTATATCGGGGTGTTATATCAGGGTGTTATATCGGGGTGTTATATCAGGGTGTTATATCGGGGTGTTATATTGGGGTGCTATATCAGGGTGTTATAGCGGGGTGTTATATCAGGGTGTTATATCGGGGTGTTATATTGGGGTGCTATATCGGGGTGTTATATCGGGGTGCTATATCAGGGTGTTATATCGGCATGTTATATTGGGGTGTTATATCGGCATGTTATATCAGGGTATTGTATCAAGGTGTTATATCGGCATGTTATATCAGGGTGTCATATCGGGGTGTCATATCAGGGTGTTATATATCAGGGTGTTATATATCGGGGTGTTATATTGGGGTGTTGTATTGGGGTGTTATATCGGGGTGTTATATTGGGGTGTTAAATCGGGGTGTTATATTGGGGTGTTAAATCGGGGTGTTATATTGGAGTGTTGTCTAATACCAGAGGCCAATGGCTCCATCATTAGGTTAGACATCAGTGGAGATAAGGGGCATCCCTGGCGAGTGCCATTTGTTATTTGGAAGGGTTTAGACAACATACCAGACGTGAACACCCTGGCTGATGGGAGGGGATACAAGGCTAAAATTGCCGAAAGCATGTGTTCTTGAAATCCAAATTTATTAAGTACTCTTTGCAAAAATAACCAATTCACCCTGTCAAACGCCTTCTCTGCATCTAAAGCCAGTAGCAGAGAGGGCGCCCGGTGCTTCCAAGCCAAATGAATGATATTAATCACTCTCCAAGTAGCATCAGAAGTCTGCCTTCCCTTGGTGAAACCTGACTGATCTTGGTGAATCAAGATGGGCAGACTATCCACCAGTCATAACACCAACATTTTGTGTATATTTTTATATCGTTATTTAAGAGAGATATTGGCCTAAAATTAAGGGGAGTTTCAGGTGGTTTTCCTGGTTTAGGTAACGTCACTATCATAGCTTCCAACATCTCTGGTGGGAAGTATGTCTTCAATGCTGCCTCACCATAGACCCTTATAAGATATGGAGATAAAGTATTTTTACATTTCCTGTAATATTCCCCAATCAGTCCATCAGGACCTGGAGATTTGTTGCTGGGTGGAGTTTCTATAGTTTGGAGAACTTCAGATAAAGAAAATGGAGTATTCAAATTTTGAAGTTGTGAGCTAGAAAGTTTCAGCATCTGTATGTTGGTCAAAAAATTCTCTATACCGAGTAGGGAGGGCTGATGACTTTGAGCATCTTGGCCCAAATTATATAAATAACTCACTAAATAGGTCCGCAATATATTGAGGATCATAGACTTTGTTATGAGATTTAGGATTGATTAGAAATGGTATTCTCATTGTATCATACGAGCTAGTACCCTACCCGCTTTATTACCGGAGGAGTAGAATTGCATTTTAACTCTTTTGGCCTGCTTTTCATAAATGTACAAAAGTACCAGCCGCAAATTATGCCTTACTTGAGATAGTTTAACAGTTAATTGTTGAGAAGGTGATACTTTGTTTTGATCCTCTATGGAGCGTATATCTGAGAATAGATCATCCAACCTGCGCTGTCTTTGTTTCTTTCCATTCGTACCCAGTTATATGAAAATGCCTCAGATGTACGCTTTGTGAGCATTCCAAAGGATAAACGGGTTATCTGTGGAAGGTGAATTAATTTCAAATTAGTCAGCCAGGTGGCTCTCAAGAAATTTTTGAGTAGCAGGATTGTGTGTAAGATATGTGTTAGCACACCACACCGTGGTCGATGTTTGTGAATATGCATCAGCCACTGTGAGAAGTATTGATGATTGGTCCGACCATGTGATATCATTCATTTTAGCTTGAGTGATTTTCGGCAGGAGCCACCTGTCTGTCAAGAATAAATCAATTCTAGAGTATGTACAATGTCTATTAGACAAAAAGGTATAATCTCTTTCATTCGCATTTACACATCGCCATGCATCATATAGCTCATGAGAACACATAAAAGGCAACAGAGATGGTGTTCTAACAGAAGAAGTCATTCTGGAATCTACATGTGGATCTGGAACCATATTAAAGTCACCACAGAGAAGGATGGATCCTTACTGAATTTTCTTAATTTTCCTCATCAAGCCATTCAAAAAATAAATTTTGTGCGTATTTGGTGCATAAATAGCTACTAGTGTGAATCTAGCATTTTATATATCACATATTAGGGTCAGAAAACGCCCTGCTGGATCTTTCAGTTCCTTGTGTAGCTGGAATGAGACAGAATCCCTTATCGCGATCATCACTCCTCTCTTCTTCGCAGGCATGTTTGCAGTATAATAATGTTGAAAATTTGTATGGGTGCATCTAGGTGCCGACTCTTGATGAAAGTGTTTCCTGAACACACAAGATATCACAGTGTGATTGGTCCGCCTCTTTCCACAATGAAGCTCTTTGTGGTGGGATGATTCAGGCCATGCGCATTAACAGATAAAATGGTGATTGGCATGTTGGTAAATTTTGAATTTCCTGTCATCAACACTCTTCTGAGTTAAGCATGAAGACCTCTGGGAACAGGCAGTCATTGTTGCGGAGTTGGGTATATATAAAGGCCTTGTAATGGTATCTGAGTACATATCTTGTACAGCGGGGGGGGGGGAGATGATAGTACAGTCCGATATCCTGGTCCACGGAACAACAAGAACACTAATAACCAAAAAACAATAGAAAACAAGAAACTCTAGTATAAACTGGGGGTTTTTAAAAACCCAAGTGCAGAGAATTTCTGCTCAAGCATGTGGGAGCAAAATATTTGGCTTGAGCTCCTAATGGCAGAAAGTGCTGTGGTGGGCTATACGTTCAAATACATGAAGATGCCTTAAGGCACTGAATGGTATTCAAGAATTGTATACACACTTCCAATCTGGTATTATCTTGTTAGTGCTACTGAGAGGCAGTGTTTTTGGTGCTTCATTGTGAATAATATTCCGGGTTTTCAGCAGTTGCAAACCTTTGTTACACGACGTGATGACGTGGGTGGTACCATTGTTGGTGATGACAAGCTTCGTAGGATAGCCCCATTTGTACCCAGTGTTGTGGTTCCGGAGGGCCTTTGTGATATTATTCAAGCCTTTATGCAGTAGTAGTGTATGCTGTGATAGATCTGTGTAACATTGAAGATCAGAATAAGTAGAGGAGCGGTGTTCTTCTTTTTGTGTTAACAACATTAGTCGCTCCTTTATGTGAAAAAAGTGGATGTGGAGTAATACGTCCGTGGGTACATGTTCTGAGATGTGTGGAGGTTTAGGAATACAATGTATCCTGTCTATTGTAAGCTCCAAAGGGGACAAGTCTGGCATTAGAGATGAAAACATAGTAGTAGCATAGGAATGGAGTAATGCTAGTAGTACTGTTTCTGGGATCCCTCTGATTTTAACATTGTTCCTCCTAGACCTGTCCTCTAGGTCTGCAAGTTTTACCTTCAACCACACCTGTTCTTCTTCATTAGACTCATTTGCATCAATTAATTTGTTGATTGTGGAGGCGTATTCCCCCATTTTATTTTCAATGTGGGTAACTCTGTCCCTCACAGCTATAAGCTCTTTGTTAAATTTCCGCATACAAGGCATCATGGCAGTAAGTATAGTGCTTCTGCAGAAATTAACATATCTTTTAGAGTGGTGTCTAAAATAGGTTGATTTGATGTGGGAAATGATGTAATGGATTCTGGTAATTCTCTAGTGTCCTCCTGTGTATCAGGGTTTGAGCTCACATTGCTGCAAGTTTGAATCCTCCATCCTAATCCTGGATTTTTCAGGACTTTTGACCGATGGGGTAGAGCAGCAATGGGCAAACTACGGCCCGCGGAGCGTGGCAAACATCGGCTGTCAGGATGAGTGTAGGCGGGGCAGCGTGACGAACGTGAGGGGAGGGGAGCTAGGCTCCTCTCACAGTCTGCCCTGAAGACCGGAACGGCGCGGGAACACGGCGAGAGGAATGCGCGGAGCAAAGGTAAGTGAATTGACACAGGGGGGGACTTGGGGACTTAATATGGGGGATGAATTAATATGGGGAATGAATTACTATAGGGGGGATGAATTACTATATGGGGGATGAATTACTATGGGGGATGAATTACTATATGGGGGATGAATTACTATGGGGGATGAATTACTATATGGGGGATTAATTACTATATGGGGGATGAATTACTATATGGGGGATGAATTACTATATGGGGGATGAATTACTATGGGGGATGAATTACTATATGGGGGATTAATTACTATATGGGGGATGAATTACTATAGGGGGGATGAATTACTATGGGGGATGAATTACTATATGGGGGATGAATTACTATGGGGGATGAATTACTATGGGGGATGAATTACTATATGGGGGATGAATTACTATATGGGGGATGAATTACTATGGGGGATGAATTACTATATGGGGGATGAATTACTATGGGGGATGAATTACTATATGGGGGATGAATTACTACGGGGGATGAATTACTATATGGGGGATGAATTACTATGGGGGATGAATTACTATATGGGGGATAAATTACTATGTGGGATGAATTACTATATGGGGGTTGAATTACTATAGGGGGATGAATTACTATGGGGGATGTATTACTATATGGGGGATGAATTACTATGTGGGATGAATTACTATGGGGGATGAATTACTATATGGGGGATGAATTACTATATGGGGGATGAATTACTATGGGGGATGAATTACTATGGGGGATGAATTACCATGGGGGATGAATTACTATATGGGGGATTAATTACTATGCTTACTATGGGGGAATATTACTATACTTACTATGGATGACACATGCACATCATTCATCTACTCTTGGTCCGGCCCCCGGGTCCAATATATGAACCCATTGCGGCCCTCAAGTCAAAAAGTTTGCCCACCCCTGGGGTAGAGGCTTGATATATTGTGGCTGACTCTATGTTGTCACCATAGAAGCCATTCTATCCCTGTGTAGGGAACGAGGAGTTGCTGGAGGAGAAGAGGAATGTGAGCCGGCGCCATCTTGGCCACGCCACAGCTGTGGCTGGGAGAAGTATGCCGTAAGTTTCTGGGGTTTGTGACCCTCTTTTTGCTTTCTGGGCATGTTACCTGGATGTAGGAAGACAAACCGCCAAGTTGGGGTGAGTGAACAAAGCCTCTGTAAGCCGTGAGCCGCTATTGTTTTCCTCCATGTGCCAGAGTGTTAAGCCGCCATCTTGGCTGTGATCAAGCCACACACCTCCTCCCCCCCTTCTTATACTTACCTGAGCTTTATCTCAATCCAGCGATGTGCATAAGAGCTCTCTCAGCTCTCTCCCTCCTCATTGACTCAGATGCAACCATTGGCTCCCGCTGCTGCCAATCACAGCCAGTGAGCAGGGAGCAGGAGGGTGGGGTCGAGCCCCGCTCTATGGGGTTGATTTATTAAAGAAAAATAGGCTGTGCACTCTGCAAAGTGCAGTCAGACTCTGAATGTGCAGTTGCTCCAGAACTTAGTAAATGAGGTAAAGCTTCACTTTGCAAACAACACCCAATCACATGCAAGGAAAATATAAAAAAAAATAGCAGTTTTGCTTGCACATGATTGGATGATGGAAGTCAGCAAATCATCTCCTCATTTACTAAGCTCTGGACCAACTTTCCTTGCAGTTTTTTTGCCTTTAGTTAATCAACTCCACGGAGCCAGCTTGGGAGCAAGTACATATGAGGGCCCCCATTGCAAGTGGCTTGCTCTAGTGGGCCATGGGTAAGGGGGAGGGGTCAGGAGCGACAGCAGGGGACCCAAGAAGAGGATGATTGGTGCAAAACTATTACACAAAGCAGGTAAGTATACCATGTTTGTTATTTTTTTAAAATTTACAATCGCTTTAAAGCATGCCATACATGGATCGAAATTGGGGCAGTTCAGGAGGGACCGGCCACATTTCAATCCATGTATGGGCAGATACAATCTATAGATCAACTTCTCATTTAATGTATCTGATTAGTTTTGGTTATGTGGAGTCAAGTCAAAACTTTTTTTTATTTTTAATTTTGTATGGAGTGGAAAAGTAAGTGTTGGGTTTTTACTGTTATCCCGATTCCCGAGCTTCATTGAAGAGCTTTCCTGTCCTGGTGACTATGATTTTACCAGACATGATGTGTGAGCAAATCAAACAAAGACAAAAATAAAGAAAAATGTTTTGTAGTAGTGTAGTGCTACCCCCTCAGGGGCCACTGAATTTTTCTTGGGTCCCACTAAGCTCTGCACGGCCAGGCAACATGCATTTTCCCACTTGCACATTCAGAGTCAGTAAGCAGCCCTGGAGCTGGCTTTTAGTTGTTTTTATTATGGGGTTAACAACTTGGATGGTGTCTAGGGGTATATGGGATGCCCGAGGAACTGTAAACTTAACAACAACTTCTTGGAAACCTGTACACTATAAAAATATGTGTATCCAAAAAATAGCACTGTCTCTTTAAAGAAGCACTTCTCAGACACCACATGAATCCCTCCTCCTCACCAGGCTGCAAAAAGGATATCTGTCAGGGACTCCGGGAGTTACCACGGCACGCGAGTCTGCGCATGTGCAGTCTGTCTAGGCGCACTAGCGTGCGTGCGCTAGGACCTGGGTGCCCACGGCAGCAACGGCGGCCGCGCATGCGCACTTGCACTCACGCGCCTGGCACCAATGAGTGCACAGGGCACACTATTTAAACAGACTCTGGCAATACTCAAATTGCCGTATGGCCTGTCCTGCTTTTCCTGTTATCTTGTGTTCCAGAGAGATTGCTATTTGCCGACCCTGCCTGATCCGTTGACCGTCTCCTGCTCTGATCCCTGGCTCGTCCCTGACTACTCTTCTGCCTACTCCTGAATTATTTGACCTCCTGTTCCCGAACCTTTGCTCGTGACCCGGTTACTCTCTGCCTGCTGCCCTGTACCGTTCTGCCTCTGCTGTTACCGACCTGGCTTGTCTGACCCCACTATACTCCATACTGTCATCCACCCATCCATCCCGCTCAGATCCAGTCGCTACTGTCCAGGGCCTGCCAGTTTCTTCACATCAGGCTCTCCTCCTGTACATACCTCTGGCGGCCCTCTCTACCACAGTTGGGCATACACAGGGGCCGCGACCTTGTCTCAGTTCTGCTCCAAGTCCATCCCCACCATCAGGGGTTCTGGCGAATAAGCAGACTGGGGCTTAGACTCCGCGCCCTGGGGAATCCTGTTCTGTGGTTCACTAGAGATACCGCTGGGCGGTACCTAACAGGACCGTTCGGCCATGACTGAGTCTGGAAGAGGCCCCTCTCTGCTGGATGACATATGCCAGCACCCAAGCTGTCAAGACTCTTCAAGAGGGGTATACGCATCTGGAGGGACGCATTCAGACACTCTCCCTGCCAGCAACTCCACCGGCAGGCACAGGAATCTCGACTCCAGCCCAGGGACCTACTGAAACCCCCGCCGGAGCAATGGTCGCCATACCCCCACCGGAACCTCGTGTACCAACACCGGAGCGTTTCAATGGGGATCGAGGGAAGTTCAGGGCCTTCCAGAACTCTTGCCAGCTATATTTTGACCTGCAACCGCGGACGTTTTCCTCAGAGTCTGTGTTATATCCCTGCTGCAGGGTGAACCCCAGGGCTGGGCACACCGTCTGCTGGAAGCTCACTATCCACACCTGAACTCAGTTGGTGCATTCTTTAAAGCGATGCGCAGTTATACGACGACCCCTCAATGAGCTGCTTCGGCTGAGGCAGCTCTACATACCTTACAGCAGGGTCGCCGGGCAGCAGAGGATTACGCCTCTGCATTTAGGTGCTGGAGCGGAGACATTCAGTGGAACGACGCGGCTCTGCGCCATCAGTTCCGCCTAGGGTTGTCTGATCCACTTAAAGATGAGTTGGCAAGAGTGGGAGTATCTGACTCCTTGGAAGATTTGATCATCCTGGCCATCCAGATCGACCGCAGGTTGCGGGAATGGAGGCAAGAAAGGTCCAGCCAAGGGCCAAGACCAACATGGATGCTGCCACGGGTGCCAGTCCTGCCGAATCCCGCAGTCAGTAATAAGAATCTAGAGCCATCAGACCGGACTGAACCCATGCAGCTCGGACTAATGCAGCCTTTTCTCATGGTGAAAGAATGCCAGAGACGCCGGATAAACAATCTGTGACCTCTAGCGGGTCATATAGTGTGCTCCTGTCCGGAGAAGTTATGCAAGTACTCTTCTTTTGTTTCTGCTATGTCTCCTGCTGGCCTAGATGACCCAACTCATTTAGCCGTACCAATCTCATTTCAGCTCCCTGGAAGAACTGTATAAGTGATGGCCATTATTGACTCAGGGACCTGCAGCTGCTTCATAGACCTTAGCTTTGCAGCCCAACAGCAGATTCCGTTACTGTCTAAAGAGCAGTGCCTGAACATCTTCCTGGCTGACGGGTCTCAAATTAAGTCCGGGTTGGTAGATCGGGAGACCCCTCCTATACACACCACAGTGGCCAGTCATCATCAAGAACTCCTCCGCTTGGACGCCATTGCGTCCCCTTTATTTCCAGTCATTTTGGGGCTCCCCTGGTTACGAGCGAATGATCCCCAAATTGATTGGAGAACCGGATCTTCGGAAGGGATTCATCCATCCTTCCACATCACCGGCTGGGATCGGAATCTTTTTTGTGGAAAAAAAGGACCAGTCCCTGAGGCCCTGTGTTGACTATAGGGATCTGAACAAAATTACAGTTAAGAACCGTTATCCCCTTCCCTTAGTCCCTGAATTGTTTCAAAGGTTAAAGTCGGCATCTGTTTTTACTAAGCTAGATCTTAGGGGTGCTTACAATCTGGTCTGCATACGTGAAAGGGATGAGTGGAAAACCGCTTTCCGCACTTGGTTCGGGCACTTCGAATACTTAGTTATGCCATTCGAGTTATGTAACGCACCGGCCACCTTTCAGCATTTTGTGAACGATGTTTTGGATATCTTTGTGATCGTGTACTTAGACGATATTCTGATTTTTTCCTCATCTCTGGAGGCGCATCGAGGTCATGTCAGAAGCGTGCTGGGGCGTCTTCGCCAGCACGGGCTTTATGCCAAAGCCGAGAAGTGTAGCTTCGAACAGCACAGTATCCCATTCCTGGGGCTGATCATTTCCACCACTGGAATTGCTATGGACCCCCAGAAGATCTCTGCGATCTTAGAATGTCCGGTCCCCACAGATAAGAAAGGGGTTCAGCGATTTAATGGCTTTGCCAATTTCTACAGGAAATTTATTAAGAATTTCTCAGGCCTGGTATCTTCCTTCACCCAACTTATGAAGATGGGGGTAAGCTTTCAGTGGATCCCAGAGGCACAGGCCGCCTTTGAGTCCTTGAAGAAGCTGTTCACGGCAGCTCCTATCCTAAGTCACCCCAATGCATCACTGCCTTATATCTTAGAGGTAGATGCGTCAGAAAACGGAGTGGGAGCAATACTGTCTCAAAGGGTAGGGGTAAAGGAGCTTATGCACCCGGTGGCCTTCTTTTCTAGGAAGCTTACCCCGTCAGAAAGGAATTATGACATCGAAGATTAGGAGTTGTTGGCAATCAAAACGGCATTGGAGGAATGGAGATACTTGTTGGAGGGAGCCTCGCATCCCATTCTGGTCTACACAGACTATAAAAACTTGGAATACCTGAGGACAGCTAAATGCCTCAGACCGCGTCAGGCCAGATGGGCGTTATTCTTTTCAAGATTCACTCTGCATATAACCCACTGACCTGGATCTAAGAATACCAAGCCTGACACTCTCTCCCGGATGTTTGAAGACCCTAAAGAAATGCCCAAGCCAGATACCATCTTGCCGGCAGGTAGTTTCTTATTGCTACAGTCTGAACTCCTGTCTAAGTTACAGGCTGCATCCACAAGGGCCCCCAACCTACCTGGAGTCTCTGTACAGAGCAGAGAGGGTCTCTTATGGAGGGGGGAGCAGATCCTGGTACCCAAAGAAGCTTGGACCCTGGTCCTGGGCTATTGCCATGACCACCCATTGGCGGGTCATTTTGGAACACACAAGACTTTAGAGTTAGTACGATGTACATTTTGGTGGCCAAGTATGGCCAAAGACTGTGAGATGTACGTTAAGACCTGTGTTATCTGCAAATGGAACAAGCCCACCTGGGACAAGGCTTGGGGTCTGTTGCGACCCTTGCCGGTACCCAGGAGCATGATCTCTATAGATTTTATTGTGGAATTGCCACCATCGCAGAATCATACTGTGATTTTCGTAGTGGTGGACTGTCTCTCTAAGATGGCTCATTTCCTCCCATTGAAAAGTACACCTCCTGCTTCCGAAATGGCACAAGTGTTCATTAAGGAAATAGTGAGACTCCATGGAGTGCCGAACAATATCGTTTCAGATCGGGGAGTCCAGTTCACTTCTAAGTTTTGGAAGGCCTTGCGCGAAGGTTTGGAAATCAAACTGTCTTTCTCTTCAGCATATCATCCGCAAACGAACGGACAGACTGAGCAAACTAACCAAATTCTGGAACAATACCTTAGGTGTTACACCTCGTTCCTCCAAGATAACTGGCTGGCACTCCTGCCCCTAGCAGAGTTTGCTTATAACAATGCATGTGTCAGGAATCTAGGAATGACCAGAAAGGTGTGGACTGACACAGGGAAACGCAGGTTTCAGGTATAGTATAATAATACAGTTTATTATTAGCCACCCATATATATATATATATATATATAAATATATATAAACGCACGGATACCAGGTACAGAGGCTCATGGGAAAACATACACAAAGGCCCAGATCACAGGCCTGGTCATGCCTTAAATACACCTTTCTGCAATCAGCCCCCAGGTTTGGCTGACTGCAGGTGTGAGCTTCTGGCTGCTGAGAGCACCCGCTGGTCAGCTCTGGTACTGCAGCCCACACGGCAGGTGAGTCCAACCACCAGTGCTGAGTCCATTCCTGACAGTACCCCCCCCCTCAAGGAGCGGCCTCAGGACGCTAAAGACAGTCCTTAGTGGGCAAAATGTTCCACCGCCCGGGTCAGGTAGCTGGCTGAATATCCAACTGCCGGAGTAAACCGGCTGGCTGGGTTTCCTGCTGGTAGACTTCTCTTTGTGTAGGAGAACCCAGGAAGGCAGGTCACTGGGCACAGGATTTCCAGGAGCAGGCTGGGAATCAGTTATTGGCCAGTTTAGCTGGACATCAGGGGCTGGCATGTCGGGCTGTGCAGCGGGCAGAGGCACGTCAGCGGGCACCGAGTCATCTGGCACGACAGTGGGCACCGAGTCACCGGGCACATCAGCGGGCACCGAGCCATCTAGCAGAACCGCGGGTATCGGGTCACCAAGCTCGACAGCAGGCACCAAATTAACTGGCACAACAGTGGGCACTGAATCAACTGGCACAACAGTGGGCACCAAGTCATCTGGCACGACAGCGGGCACCAAGTCATCTGGCACGACAGCGGGCACTGAGTCACCGGGCACCGAGCCATCTAGCAGAACCGCGGGCACAGAGTCACCTGGCAAGTCAGCGGGCACCGAGTCACCGGGCATGTCAGCGGGCACCGAGCCATCTAGCAGAACCGCGGGTACCGGGTCACCAAGTTCGACAGCGGGCACCAAGTCAACTGGCACGACAGCGGGCACCGAGTCACCGGGCATGTCAGTGGGCACCGAGCCATCTAGCAGAACCGTGGGTACTGGGTCACCAAGCTCGACAGCGCGCACCGAGTCACTGGGCATGTCAGCGGGCACCGAGCCATCTAGCAGAACCATGGGTACCGGGTCACCAAGCTCGACAGCGGGCACCAAGTCAACTGGCATGACAGCGGGCACCGAGTCATCAGGCATCGGGTCATGTGGCTCAACAGCGGGCATTGGGTCCTCAGGCATCAGGTCATCTGGCTCGACAGCGGGCACCGAGTCAACTGGCACGACAGCGGGCACCGAATCATCAGGCATCAAGTCATCTGGCTCGACAGCGGGCACCGAGTCAACTGGCACCGAGTCAACTGGCACGACAGCGGGCACCGAGTCATCAGGCATCAAGTCATCCGGCTCAACAGCGGGCACCGAGTCAATTGGCACCGAGTCAACTGGTACGACAGCGGGCACCAAGTCAACTGGAACGACAGCGGGCACCGAATCATCAGGCATCAAGTCATCAGGCTCGACAGCGGGCACCGAGTCAACTGGCACCGAGTCAACTGGCATGACAGCGGGCACCGAGTCAACTGGCACGACAGTGGGCACCGAGTCAACTGGCACCGAGTCAACTGGTACAACAGTGGGCACCAAGTCAACGGGCACGACAGCGGGCACCGAATCATCAGGCATCAAGTCATCTGGCTCGACAGCGGGCACCGAGTCAACTGGTACGACAGCGGGCACCAAGTCAACTGGCACGACAGCGGGCACCGACTCATCAGGCATCAAGTCATCTGGCTCGACAGCGGGCACCGAGTCAATTGGCACCGAGTCAACTGGTACGACAGCGGGCACCAAGTCAACTGGCACGACAGCGGGCACCGAATCATCAGGCATCAAGTCATCAGGCTCGACAGCGGGCACCGAGTCAACTGGCAACGAGTCAACTGGCATGACAGCGGGCACCGAGTCAACTGGCACGACAGTGGGCACCGAGTCAACTGGCACCGAGTCAACTGGTACAACAGTGGGCACCAAGTCAACGGGCACGACAGCGGGCACCGAATCATCAGGCATCAAGTCATCTGGCTCGACAGCGGGCACCGAGTCAACTGGTACGACAGCGGGCACCAAGTCAACTGGCTGAACCACGGAAGACGGGTTCTCAGACGACAGGCTGACCGGTTTGGATACTAGCAGGATGGTACAGCGAGTGGGAGCAGGGGACTGACATGTGGTAGATAGCAGGGTATACTGGGCTGTCACTGGGGGTGCTGTCGGAAATGCAGGAAAAGAGCTTTGAGCAGAGGAATGATGAGAAACAGGACTGGTTTGTTGCAAGCTGACTGAGGCTAGCTGTAACAAGTCTGACCATGTCTGCAGTAAGGGTTGGACAACGCTCAGCTTACACAAGGCCTGTCTGGTCGAAGATTGCACTGCGTTTATACACTTCTTTAGCACATGTGGTGAACATGCTGAATAATGCTCCAAGAAGCAATCCGGATCATCCTCCAACAACCATACCAGTGATATTATTTGACTCACCCTGAATGGAGGAAGGAATTCATCCCTGCTTTCAGGGGTACTAGATGAAGCCAACTCAACACAAGCCTGAATCAATGGTTGAACTTCAGAGAGCTCTAGGACCTGACCTACTAGGGAATGAGCGACCCGTATGCACTCTAGCAGCTGATCCCTGGTATACTCCCGCAGAGTCTGATAGGCATATTCTCTGTCATCAAAGACTAGCATAGACAAATATATAACCTCATCAGGATGCATCCTTCACAACAAGTCAAGATGGCTTCCCTGTGCAGCCACTTCTGGTCAGGAAAGGCCTTGGTGTGATGTCAGGAATCTAGGAATGACCAGAAAGGTGTGGACTGACACAGGGAAACGCAGGTTTCAGGTATAGTATAATAATACAGTTTATTATTAGCCACCCATATATATATATATATATATATATATATATATATATATATAAACGCACAGTGAACAAACCAACCTTCCACTAATCTTAGTAGGTGCAGGAACACAGGCGTAGTCAGGGCTGGAGAGGTGGAACGGTCAGGCCGGCCGTAGGGTTCTGTAATGACCGTTTGGTGGTACCTCTAGTGGTCCCCAGGACAGGATTCCCCGGGGCGCAGAGTCTAAGTCCCAGTCTGCTTATTCACCAGGGCCCCTGATGGTGGGGATGGACTTGGAGCAGACAGGAACCAGGTCGTGGCCCCTGAGTACACCTGCTAGTGGTAGAGGGATCCGCCAGAGGTATGTGCAGGTACGGCTGGATCCGTGCAGGATGGATGGATGGCAGAGTAGTTAGCATGGTCAGACGGGCCAAGTCAGCAACGTGCGGGCAGCAAGGTACCAAAGGAGCAGGCAGAGAATGGTCAAGGTCACAAGCTGGGTTCAGTAACTCACGGGCAGTGCGGTACAGGGGATCAGGCAGAAGGATGGTCAGGCAAGCCAGGGGTTCAACAGGAGACGGTCAGCAGAGGTCAGGATCAAGCCGGGTCAGCAACGAAACAGGAACACTACTGCAGCCCACACGGCAGGTGAGTCCCACCACCAGTGCTGAGTCCATTCCTGACAGCATGCCATTCGGCCACTAAGCAGTCCCCGTTCTTCGCCAACTATGGGTTCCATCCCACTTTCCTGCCTGATATGGTCCCGGAAAACTCAGTCCCAGCGGCTCAAGAGACCCTAAATGTTTTTACGTCCAATAACAAATTGTTACAGGAGACAATGGCAAGGGCCCAGGAGGATAGCAAGAGAACTTTTGATAAGAGAAGAAGAGGGGAACTGGTTGTGCACCCAGGGGACCAAGTTTGGTTGGCAACGACCAATCTGAAACTAGCATGTCCTTCAAGGAAATTGGCACCCAGATTCATGGGCCCATTCCGGGTAGAACGTAAGATCAATGAGGTTGCTTATAAGCTGGCGCTTCCGGAATCTTTTAAGATACACCCTGTCTTTGATGTGTCTTTGCTCAAACCTGCAGCACCGGATCCCTTTTCAGATTGTAGATCTAGACTCCCGGAGGCCATAGACATTGATGGAGAAGAGGAATTTGAGATAGAAGCAATTATTGACTGCAGGAGGAGGGGTGGTCAGACGCAATACCTCATCAAATGGAAAGGCTATGGGCCAGAAGAAAATTTGTGGGAGCCTGCTCAAAATGTTCATGCTCCTAGGTTTATTTGGGAATTCCTTCACAACCAGCCCCAAAGGAGAAATCAGTTGGGCATCTGGAGGTTGCCAGTAGGGAGGGGGGGGGGGGCAATGTCAGGGACTCCGGGAGTTACCGCGGCTCATGAGTCTGCGGAAGCGCGGTCTGTCTAGGCGCAATAGCGTGCGGGTGCTAGGACCTGGGCGCCCACGGCGGCCATGCATGCACACTCGCGCTCACAGACGCACGCCTGGCACCAATGAGTGCACAGGGCGCACTATTTTAACAGACTCTGGCAATACTCAAATTGCAGTATGGTCTTTCCTGCTTTTCCTGTTATCTTGTGTTCCAGAGAGATTGCAAGTTGCCGACCCTGCCTGACCCTGATCCGTTGACCGTCTCCTGCTCTGATCCCTGGCTCGTCCCTGACTACTCTTCTGCCTACTCCTGAATTATTTGACCTTTTATTGCCGAACCTTTGCTCGTGACCCGGTTACTCTCTGCCTGCTGCCCTGTACCGTTCTGCCTCTGCTGTTACCGACCTGGCTTGTCCGACCCCGCTATACTCCATACTGTCATCCACCCATCCATCCATCCCGCTCGGATCCAGTCGCTACTGTCCAGGGCCTGCCAGTCTCTTCACATCAGGCTCTTCTCCTGTACATACCTCCGGCGACCCTCTCTACCACAGTTGGGTGTACCCAGGGGCTGCGACCTGGTCTCAGTTCTGCTCCAAGTCCATCCCCACCAACAGGGGCTCTGGCAAATAAGCAGACTGGGGCTTAGACTCCACAATCTGGGGAATCCCGTTCTGTGGTTCACTAGAGATACCGCCGGGCGGTACCTAACATTGTCCCGGGGCAAGGGATTCCAAGATATAACAATTAAGTAGTCCCAAATGAGAACTAGTTGGATATTTCACCTGACCTCCTTCTCCCTTTATCTGGCCCAGGGGATATAGAAGTACTCACACTGTCCTGTCCTGTCAGCGTGGTGGGTTGCTGACTGCTTTCAGGCCTTTTGACAAGCGTGGCCAAGGTACATCGGTGAACAGTAGATGACCTCCTCTTTCCACCACCCAAGATGTAGGCACGCATATGCAGGAGCCCATGGGAGTTCCCATGGAGGTCCCCCTTATCAGACGATAACTGGTTCCTAAAAATTGAAAGCAGTTGTGGCTAAGAGCAAATTCAAGTAATTTCAAGATAAATTCATTTTGAGCTCCCATTTCAGGATAATATGACTGTAGGAAATGAACCGTTGCTCCCGGTCCCCATTGATGGGGAATGGAAGTATAAAGCGACTCAACATCAATACCCACAAGTATAGTACCTACTTTAACTTCCACATGGTTTAATTGGATGAGAACATCCCTAGTGTCCTGAACATATGATGGTAGGCGTGTCACCATCGATTGATTAAGATATCCTTCCTATGTGCTCCAGGGTACCCTTAATGGTCGATATAATGGGCCTTCCAGGGGGGTTGTTTACATTTTATGTACCTTGGGAATGATGTATATTGCAGGATCCTTCTTGGTTATCAAGCCCACATCATGTGCCCAGGACAGTTTTTCATTAAGGGACATGACCAATGATGGAAAAAGGTTGCTAGATAGTTTAACATACGTTGAGGTATCACCTAATTGTTGCTTTATTTCCATTTCATATGCTGTTTCTGATAGCAACATCACATTTCCCCCTGAGTCCCTTAAGAGACAATCTTTCATCCCTGAGTTCCTTAAGAGCCAATCTTTCATCCCAGCTCATCTGGCTAAGTATCCAATCCAAGAACAAGGAACTGGCTAAGCATTAGACTGCCAAGACTTGCCAAGAACTTGCATCCAGCAGAATTCTCCCTTCTAGGCCCTGGGGGTATAGAGGTGCTCACATTGTCCTTGTCCTGCAGCGGTGGATAGAATTGCTTTCAGGCCTCTGTAGCTGAAATAGTTCCTCTCCAGGCTATGGAGGCTGTTCTTCCCCAGTGGACTGCAGGGCTCTTCTTCAGCTTCCAGCCTCTCCAGGCTACACAGCAACACTTCTCAGCATTACATTTTCCACCCACCTCTCCTGCAAGCATGGCTCTCTCATATTTATGGGGTGGTCTGCCACACTACAAGGCCTCTGCCTAGGATTGATCAGACTCTCATAAATATGCAGATCGGCCCCTCCTCACCTCTGCCTACTGGATTCTAGAAACTTCAAGCAGGGGCAGATACCAGAGGACTCACCTACAGAGCCCCCTAGCCCTGACCTGAAGTAACCCTCTAACTAAACTCAGGCTTCTAACATGCCTCAAACTACTTTAAAAAACAATGTACACTATAGGGTGCTACATTGAATTCATACTGGCTTGCAGGGAAACTGGATGTACTGTATTATAAATATACAATTATAACATATCATCTACTGGTCACCCATTAACCCCCAATATTTACAATCTTTAGGCACAAAAGTCACAAGAGTTCTTTTCAGTTTCACACTTTTGGGTTACACATGTTTTTCCTGAATGGCGCCCTAACACGCTAAGGCAAAGGACCTGCACTGCAGCACATGGCGATGCACAATAACTCACTCCTATGCATTGTGGTGTCCTGTGCTGCCAATAAAAGGGCAGGCCCTCTCTTGTTTAATATCCTTTTTTATAAACCACTATGGGGGAGATTTACTAAAACTTCAGCACTCTTAAGCTTTGATGAAAAAACCTGGAAGCTGATTGGTTTCTATGCAGAGTTGCACCAGATTTTGCACTCTCCAGTTTTAGTAAATCCCCCCCAAGGAACTGTTAGAGTAGAATTTCAGCCTAAACCTAACTTATCTTAACTCGGGGCCAAGTGCACGCAAATATGGGGCCTCTTGGTGGCTGGGCCTTGGCGCTGAGGGACCGCATATTTGTGTACCCAATGTAAACAAAATATGCACCGAGAGTGAGCACCATGTGTGCATCCAGCAAATTTACCGGTGCCTCACAGAAAGGTCCTGATCACTACTTGCGATTTCCGATCATGTGACCGCCGTGATAACCAATCACCCTAACCTACTCCTGGCACCACAAACCCTTTAAAGGGCTGGGAGGCGCTGACACCAAGGGATTCAAAATGCCCCCCCCCCAGCACCTATGTTAAGCCGAGTAAGAAAGATGTATATACACTGCTCAAAAAAATGAAAGGAAGACTTTGAAAACACATCAGTTCTTAATGGGGAAAATATCATGCTGGATATCTATACTGATATGGACGGGGTAATTCAACCTACAAGGGACTGAATTCAAAGACACGCCAAAAATGATGCCGCAAGCTAGTCCATTTGACTGAAATGTCATTGCATCAACTCAGAATGGTCCTCAGTAGTTTGTATGGCACCCACGTGCTTGTATACATGCCTGACAATGACGGGGCATGCTCCTAATGAGACCACGGATGGTGTCCTGGGGGATTTCCTCCCAGATCTGGACCAGGGCATCACTGAGCTCCTGGACAGTCTGAGGTGCAACCTGGCAGCATCGGATGGACCCAAACATTATATCCCAGAGGTGTTCTATTGGACTTAGGTCAGGTGAGTGTGGGGGCCTTTCAATGGTATCAATTCATTCATCCTCCAGGAACTACCTGCATACTCTTGCCACATGAGGCCAGTCATTGTCGTGCACCAGGAGGAACCCAGGACCCATTGCACCAGGAAGAACCCAGGACCCACTGCACCAGCGTAGGGTCTGACAATGAGTCCAAGGATTTCATCATGATACCTAATGGCAGTCAGGGTCCAATTATCTAGCCTGTAGGGGTCTTTGCATACCTCCATGGATATGCCTCCCCAGACCATCACTGAACCACCACCAAAACCGTCATGCTGAACTATGTTAAAGGCAGCAGAACATTCTCCATGGCTTCTTAAGACCCTTTCACGTCTGTCACATTTGCTCAGGGTGAACCTGCTCTCATCTGTGAAAAGCACAGGGCACCAGTGGCGGACCTGCCAATGTTGGTGTTCAATGGCAAATGCCAATCCATCTCTATGGTGCCGGGCAGTGATCACAGGGCCACTAGAGGACGTCGGGCCCTCAAGCCACCCTCATGAAGTCTGTTTCTGATTGTTTGGTCAAAGACATTCACACCAGTGTCCTGCTGGAGGTCATTTTGTAGGGCTCTGGCAGTGCTCATCCTGTTCCTCCTTGTACAAAGGAACAGTTCTGCTGATGGGTTAAGGACCTTCTACGGCCCTGTCCAGCCCTCCTAGACTAACTGCCTGTCTCCTGGAATCTCCTCCATGCTCTTGAGACTGTGCTGGGAGACACAGCAAACCTTCTGGCAATGGCACGTATTGATGTGACATTCTGGAGGAGTTGGACTGCCTGTGAAACCTCTGTAGGGTCCAGGTATGGCCTCATGCTACCAGTACTAACACTGATGCTAGCCAAATACAAAACTAACGAAAAACAGGAAAGTTGAGTAGGGAAAAAAATGTCAGTGGCCTCCTCCTGTAAAACCATTCCTGTTTGGGAGTCACCTCATTGTTGCCCATCTAGTCCACCTGTTGTTCATTTCTTTAAGACCAAAGCAGCTGAAACTGATGAACAACCCCCTCTGTGACTTAACTGACCAGATCAATATCCCAGGAGTGTCATGGACTTGATGCTAGACTCGGATTACAAAGTCTTTCTTTTGCTTTTCATTTTTTTTGAGCCGTGTACTTATACACTTATGCCTATTACCTATTTTCAGCCCTCTCTGGTCTGGTTACATGATCTCCCTTGTGTCAGCCAGTGGCAGCTGCAGGGGAGAGGAGGGGGCGCTGAACAATGACTGGGAAAGCTAGAGCGGTGATGTCTCTTACAGGCCCCCATGTCACAGCCATTGTTGTCGCTCCCTCCTTTGCCTTGCACCCACTGCTGGCTGACACAAGGGAGCCGGATCACATGACCCAACTGGAGCGAGATGAAGAAGGGTGAGTACTGTATATACATCTTTCTTATACAGGTTAGCCAACATAGGTGCTAGAAAGGGAGGGGGGGGGATTTTTAAGTTTTATTTAGCCTGTAATTCTACCATTTTTAGTTGGAGTGGACATGGATTAGAACCCCTGCCAAGTGTATATTGCCGATTGTGCCGTCGGGGAGATTCATCCTCTCTATTCATCCTATTTACCATTACTGTACAGAGTGAAATTGAAAAAAAAAAAACATTTTTGTTGTTACCAGTACAGGAATAGAAAGGGAAATCTCCCATTGGGGACACTAGTTCTGGTCAGGGCTTCTTTCATCAGGAACGCATGGGAACACATTCCAGCACCTCCAGCACTAATTGTATGTAGAGGCAAAGGGGCGCTGGGGTGTCCTGGAGGGTCTATTGATGCTGGCTGCTGAGGATCTATTGTTGCTGGGGGATCTATTTTTGCGGGGGGTCTCTTGTTGAGGGAAGGGTCTATTGTTCTTGACTGCTGGAGGGTCAATTCAATAGACCCCTCCCTCAAAAGGGTATATTGTTCCTGACTGCTGGAGGGTCAGTAACAATAGACCCCTCCCTCAAAAGTAGATCCCACCCATCAACAACTGACCCCCATGTAACATAAGGGCTGAGAGAAGATCTGTTGTTTCTGCTTGGAGTCTAGTGTTGCTGGGGGGTATTTTGTTGCTGGCTGCAGGGGATCTATTTTACTGCTTTTCTTGTTGTTAACAAATTACTTAACACAACAAAATGATACTTCTGTATGCTCTAAAAAAAGTAACACGGGGGGGGGGTTTAGGGGGTGGAACCAAGGAACAGTGCTTGGAGGTGGGTGAGGGGCGGGGACAAGGGCGCCTAGGATAGAGAGAGTTCCTGCACCTATTCTTTGAGAAAAAGAGCCCTGGTTCTGGTGAGAACCTTCTGTCAATTTGGAGGGATTTCCTCCCACTTCCTGTTGTGGCTATGGGACAGGAAGTGAAAAGAAATCTCCCCAATAGGACACAGTTGCAAAAAAACAAAACAAAAACAGAAAAAAACAAACATAACCCTCCCTTATGGTATCCAAATATGAAAAAAATAAATAAACATTTTTCCTATAGTTGTGTGTAAGATACAAGGGCAGGACCCGGTTCAGTTTGTGGCATGTTGTTATACCTGTGTGCAAGGAATGTAATCTGTATAAGAAACATTTCAGCACACTCCCATCACCTTTGTACGCAGCAAAAGTGGAAGCAAATTTTTACATTTACCAGAAACAGAATATCACAGAAACAAGACACTGGGCAATGTTTCCAGCAATTGACCCCACAAAATACAAACAATTCATCCTTGATTTTCATCTTCCAGGAGGTTCCTCAGAGGACCAGACATACACCAGGGTGCTCCTGCAGCTGTTTGGTTATACCGGTCATGGCAAATCGGCTTTTGTCAACTCCTGCATCTACACCCTTGGAGAACACGAATTCCGGACCCGTGCCAGAACTGGATCAGCTGAATCCTCCGTTATCACAACGAGGAGAAACATGTATGAACTTACTGATACCATCTCCATCGTGGACAACAGAGGATTCAGAACAAAGGACGGAGCTGAGGAAGCGGTGGCTTATGCACAACTAGGTAATCTATAAAATATTTTCTTTTTCAACCTATTATGCTTGGGAGGAAAGTTCATACAATGGTAATGAAATGTCTCATAAAATATGTTTATATTGTATTCAGCTGCCCCAAATCTAATGAATTTGTTGCCATTTTTCACTTTTAAATAGAAATTGCAAAGACTGGAAACATTTTGCCACAAACCTCTGACAATGAAGGTGGTCTTTTATGTCATATGTCAGCATTTTTGGTTGGTAGTATGGTGTAAAAAAAGAAAAAAAGACCGATGGACTATAAAATAGACTATAATCCTATAAAGAAAACAGCAACAGATGTCATGGTGAGAGAGATTTACTAAAGCAAATGTCAATTATCAATTATTAACCACCACATTGCCGCAATATAGCCGAAAGATGACTACAGAGCGGTTCTCTGAGTCTGGGAGGGTGTCTATAGATGTTCTCGAGGTTTCTCTACATCAGGGGTCTCCAAATTTTCAAAACAAAGGGCCAGTTTACTTTATGGGGGTTCAGACTGTGGCCAGTGGGAGTAGAAAATGCTCCGCCATCACAATGTCATAGGCTTGGTGGCATGGCTTTTGTTTCTCAGAGAATAGGTGCAGGTACTCCCCCTTTCGAGTCACCCCTTGTCTCCATCCCTCACCCACCTTTGAGCACTGTCCCTTGGTCCCACCTCTCAGTACAGTCCTTTTAGAGAATACAGAACCAAAAAAAAAAGACCCCCTCGCAACAAATACCCCCCCAGCAATAATAGACCCTTGCTAGAAACAATAGATCTCCCAGCAGCCAGCATCAGTAGATCCCTCCCAGCAACATAACACCCCCTCCAGCAGCAATAGTTCTCCCACAAGACACAATAGAGCCCCCGTCAACAACCATAGACCCCCTGCAACAATAGATCCTCCAAGTGACAACTGATCCTGTACAAGCCAGCATCAATAGATACTCCAACACACCCCAGTATCCCTAGCCATAACATACATTTAGTGATGGAACTACATTCCCCCATATTCCCACTGAAATAAAGCCCTGCTTGGTGGTCAGTGGGAGTAAAAAAATGACACCATTGGTTCCAGTGGGAGGAATTGTGCCCTATAATTAGTGTCAGTAGGAGATTTAGTTCCCCATCTCTGGTCTCAAGGTGAGATATAGTATCTTGTCTTTGGTGTCAGTTGAAGGAATAGTACCCCATGATTGGTGTCAGTGGGAAAATTAATTCCTCATTTCTGGTGTCAGGGGGAGTAATAGTCCCCTAAGGGCCAGCTTGGAGACACCTGCCACCTTCTCCTTTCTCCCTACTTCATGTCCTTAAAATGATGGTAAAACCTAGACATTTTTTACCTTAATACATTCCCTGCATTAAAATGGTTGCAAAGGCAGAAAGTTGTTTACATTCTCTGTATTAAGGTAAAAATCCTTCTGTGTTCAGCTGCCCTACCCCCCCCTCCCCCCACCAAATACTTACCTGAGCCCAATCTCAATCCCCAGAGCAGTGGCTCCCTCCTCTCTCTTCCTCCTCACTGGACGTTGGCTCTTGCTACTGTTAGGCACAGCCTGTGAGGAGGCAGCAGTGGTGTTGCTGAGCTGCAATGTGTGTGTCAATGGACACACACAGCGCAGCTTGGGAGTAAGCCTGCACTAGTATCTCCATAGTAAGTGGCTTATTATAGGGGCATTTGGAAGGGGAAAGGAGTCAGGAGCACTGGTGGGTGACCACAGAGGAGGAGGTTGGGGGTTGTTGTGTGCAGAACCATTGTAAGTATAACCTGCCTAAAATGTTAAGAAAAAAAAGATCCCGATCATTTTAAAGTGATACTAAAGGTTATTTTTTTTCTGTAAAATAACAAACATGATATACTTACCTGCTGTGTGCAGTGGTTTTGCACAGAACAGCCCGGATCCTCCACTTCTTGGGTCCCCTTCTGGCACTCCTGGCTCCTCCTTTATGTCGGACGCCCCCATAACAAGCAGCTTGCTACGGGGGCACCTGAGTAGGCATGTTGCCAAGCTGCTGCTGTGTGTATCTATTCACACACAGAGGTGTGGCTTCGCCTTGCCCCCTCTCTCTCCTCATTGGCTGACTGGCTGTGATTGACAGCAGTGAGAGCCAATGAGGAGGAAGAGACTCGGGACAGCTGAAGCTGTTATGCACACCGATGGATTGGAATGGGACTCAGGTAAGTATTGGGGGGAGGCTGTACACAGAAAGTTTTTTACCTTCATGCATACAATGCATGAAGGTGAAAAACCTTGAACCTTTACAACCACTTTAAGGTAGTAAATGTCCCATTATTTGACCCCCCCCTCCCCTTCCCCAACTACTTGAGTCCTCACTCCATCCAGCACTGTGCCCGTCTGTGGTGGCTCTTTTCTCTCTCCAAGAATTCACAGGACACAAAGGCAGCAGTGGGAGCCATTGGTTTCTGTTGCTGTCAATCAAATGCTGTAGGAAAGGAATGGGAGGCAGGACCAAGCTGCACTATGTGTGTCTATGGACTCAGGAGCGGATCTACAGGTGTGCCACCACAGCAAGCGGCGGCTGTCATTGCTCGTTGTCATTGGCCACACACACGGGAGTTCCGTGAGGTTTGGCATCCCTGAATTTGTACAGTGAGCGGCTCACTCTACAGGGGTGGACAGGCAGGTAAGTAACTTTAGTGCAGAAGAGGCAAAGCATGAGTCTTCTGCATTACAATTCCTGCCTGTCTGACAGTTTTTATATTTTAGTTAAAGTTCCACATTAAATAAGTGAATTTGCACTTAGAGGATGCGCTGAATCTGGCTGACTTCAGTCCTCCTATCATGGGCAAGCCAACATCTTTATTTTTTCTTTCATTTTCCATACAGATGGTAAGATATCCTGAACAAAAGAATTGTGCTTTCATTTTCTCCTCATGTACTAAGCTACTGTAAGTGAGAAAACTGACTCTGCAAAGTGGTCATGCTCTAATCTTTAGTAAATTGGCCCCGATGTGTGACGTTATGGTGGACACCAGTCATGTAGCTCCTATAACTCTGGTATCTTTTTATGTCTGTCTGTTGTCACTCGCAGGTCATTTTCTCCCCTTGGATGAGGAAGTGGTGCTGACTAAGGACTTTGTGTGGATAATGTCCCGGGTGGAGGATTCTGACCTAACACCAAACTACACCGATTTTATTGTCCCCATATTTGTTTACAGGTATGGATCTATAGAAAGCTTTGCATACATTGTTATGACAAAATTATAATATTTGATGTATGTTTTGTGCTGCTTTGCATGACTGTAATTGGCTATAAAGTATAACCACTTGTGGGCCGTCCCATGTACTGTTACTGCGGCAGGTCAGCCGCTCTGCGCTGGGAACATACATGTATGCGATCCAGCATTTCCAGGTATGGGGAGCGCATGCGGGCGCAATGCCCATCTGTACTGTCATACAGTACAGCACAAGTTGGTCAGCAGGTTCCGGCCAATGACTTATGACCAGGACCTGCTGATCAGCTTAGCAAATCACAGTACAGAGCCCTATGTTTACTAAAAACACAGGGCTCTGTACATAGAGCAGCAATGTGCCTGTTTTTTCTCCCTGCAAATCAGGGAGAAGAGACAGCCACATCTATTAGTAAAAGCAGCACATATTGCATACATCACACACTTTACAGATTGGTAGGCACACAGTTAACCCTTTGATTGCCCCTAGATGTTAACCCCTTCCCAGCCAGTGTCTTTAGTACAGTGACAGTGTACAGCATTATCACTGAAAACTGTGTTAGTATCACTGGTGATGTCAGTGTCAGTCAGTTCCCACCCCAGTGTCAATTAGGGGTTTATTTACTAACGCCGGTAGAGTTCAAAATCAGGATCATTTCTACATAGAAACCAATAAATTGGACAAATAAATTGGTTGAATGTCTTAACCATTTCAATACCGGGCAATTTTACACCTTCCTGCCCAGGCCATTTTTCACGTTTCAGCGCTCTCACACTTTGAATGACAATTGCGCGGTCATACAACATTGTACCCAAACTAAAATTTTATCATTTTCTTCACACAACTAGAGCTTTCTTTTGGTGGTATTTAATCACCGCTGGGGTTTTTATTTTTTGCTAAATTAACAAAAAAAGACCAAAAATTTTGAAAAAAAAACACGTTTTTCTTTGTTTCTGTTATACAAGTTTACAAATAAATAATTGTTCTTCATAAATTTAGGCCGAGATGTATTCTGCTCCATGTCTTTGGTGAAAATAACCCAAATTAGGATGTATTTTTTAGTTTGTAGGAAAGTTATAGAGTTCACAAACTATGATATAGATCTGAAAATTGATCAATCCTGAAGTACTGACAGCCAATCTAATTTCTTGAGACAGTACAGATATCCCCAAATGTCAGGACAGTACAGATATCCCCCAAATGTCAGGACGGTACAGATATCCCCCAAATGTCAGGACAGTACAGATATCCCCCAAATGTCAGAACAGTACAGATATCCCCAAATGTCAGAACAGTACAGATATCCCCCAAATGTCATAACAGTACAGATATCCCCCAAATGTCAGAATAGTACAGATATCCCCCAAATGTCAGGACAGTACAGATATCCCCCAAATGTCAGGACGGTACAGATATCCCCCAAATGTCAGGACGGTACAGATATCCCCCAAATGTCAGGACAGTACAGATATCCCCCAAATGTCAGGACGGTACAGATATCCCCCAAATGTCAGGACGGTACAGATATCCCCCAAATGTCAGAACAGGACAGATATCCCCCAAATGTCAGGACGGTACAGATATCCCCCAAATGTCAGAACAGTACAGATATCCCCCAAATGTCAGGACAGTACAGATATCCCCCAAATGTCAGAACAGTACAGATATCCCCCAAATGTCAGGACAGTACAGATATCCCCCAAATGTCAGGACAGTACAGATATCCCCCAAATGTCAGGACAGTACAGATATCCCCCCAAATGTCAGGACAGTACAGATATTCCCAAATGACCCCTTTTTGAAGAGTAGACAGTCCGACGTACTTCATAAGAGGAATGGCGAGTTTTTTGAAGTTGTATTTTGTTTTGTCAGAATTTTTCGGAAAATGAAAAAATGAAAAAAATTATTTTCACTATTTTTTTTTTTTACATACTGTCACCAGTGCAGTACAGCGTCATCATATAACTGGCATGGCAGTGAACAGGGACACTGACTGGTGACAGTATGAAAAAAAAATATATGTTTTATTTTTTTATTATTTTTAATTTTTTATTACTTTTTTTTTTTTTTTAAGATTTTTTTTTTCAGATTTTACTATGACCAAAGTAGTACACTGTTACCATAGTAACATTGTACTACTTTGGGGAAGTGATCAGTATTTTTGTTTTTTTTACACAATTTGCTTATAGCAAAGAATTACTTTGCTATAAGCAAGCATTTACCTGAATGATAAAATAGAATAAAAACGAGCGCTGGGTCTGAAAAATTCAAGCTGCTAGCATAAAGGTAAACCTCGTGTAACCTCTTCATAGAGAATAAAATAAAGCAAAAAATGCAGCGCTTAAGTGTATAGTAGGAAAATTGACATATGTACAGCAGTAATAGAAGGAAATGCATTAAAAGTGCGACATGCACCAGGTATAGCGTACATCAATTAATGTAAACAGTGGTCGGGTAAGTGGTACAGATTCATCCAACCAATCAAAGTGCATATAGTGATAGGGATGTTAGAGTCATTAGATCTAGGAGTAGATCCGAGTATCAATCAAATCTGTGACTTCTGTGATAGGAGAATAGCTGTAAAATGCACTAAACAGATAGCGCAAGACAAAGCGCATTGGAGTATAATGACCTACTCCTGGTCACAGCCCAATGGTCCTCAGCGTAGAGCCCTCAGGAACAACTGTGCACCGCTCTTGCCGTCTCCTACCACCAGGGGGAGTGCGCCTCTTTACAGTAACACGAATTTGCCTTATATCCTCTATCGCCAGGGGTGGTGTGCTTTCATATCAGGAGATCACCTCAGGGACTCAGCAATAAGACCCAAAAGAGAGAAATCTTGATAGTGTAGTATTTTTATTCAAGAGATTGGTAAAAACAGGTAGCACACTTACATAGTAAAATCCAAAGAAGCTGATTCACAGAATCCAAAAAGATGGCCGACAGTCACATGCATGGACCATGTAGGTAGCAAGTGGTATGAGAGGTATCCTTATCTCTAACGCGTTTCGTGGCAAGAGCACAGTTACTGTTACTGTATTGTCTCATGTTCTGTCTCCCACTATAATGTACAGCGACATACTGAACGACATATCAGACTGGATGTCGCTCCATTTCCTCAAACTGAACCTTTCCAAAACCGAGCTCCTAATCTTCCCCCCAGCCCACACCCCCCACCCACCCTCTCCATCACGACCAACAACACCACCATCAGTCCCACCCTGCAAGCCAAAATCCTACGTGTCACTCTTGACTCAAACCTGTCCTTCCAACCTCCTGTCCAATCGCTGACAAACTCATGCAGGCTCCACCTCCGCAACATCTCCAAAATACGTTTGTTCCTAACCCCAGACACCACTAAACAACTCATTCACTCCCTTATTATATCACGTCTGGACTACTGCAACTCCCTCCTCACCGGCCTACCCCAACGCAGGCTATCCCCGCTCCAGTCTATCCTGAACTCAGCGGCCAGACTCATCCACCTTACCAACCGCTCCGTATCCGCCACCCCCCTCTGTCATTCCCTCCACTGGCCTCCACTCAGTGTCCTCCACCCCCCTCTGTCATTCCCTCCACTGGCTCCCAATTGCCCAACGCATTAAATTCAAACTACTAACACTGACGTACAAAGCCGTCCACCATACTGCCCCAAACTACCTCACCGACCTGATACCCAAATACCACCCTACCCGTGCCCTCCGCTCCTCACAAGACTTCCTACTTTCTAGCTCCCTGGTCTCCTCCTCCCACGCCCGACTGCAGGACTTCTCCAGGACTTCCTCCATCCTCTGGAGCTCACTACCCAATCCATCAGACTGTCACCTACACTCCTCACCTTTAGGCGCACCCTGAAAACCCATCTCTTCAAGGAAGCCTACCCCACCCTCACCTAACAGCCGATCTCCTCCACTCCTCCTACCACTCCATCCCCCACAGCCACTTCCTCCTGTACCACTATCCCCTCACTCCTAGATTGTAAGCTGGAAAGAGCAGGGCCCTTGAACCCCTCGTGTATTGTATTGTTACTGTCTTGTCTCATGTTCTGTCCCCACTATAATGTACAGCGCTGAGCAAACTTTTAGCGCTATATAAATACTGTGTAATAATAATAATATTGACGTTAATTGTTCAGCGTTACAGGTGCATGTCGGAGGTGCCAGGACCTCGGAACGTGGGCTGTTCTTTTGCATGACCACGTTGTCTTTTATCTGTCTGTGTGTGGTGGAGGTGTCGGACATATCATTTTGTTTGCAAATTTTTTGATTTTGACTTAGGAATATACTTTGGTTTTTGTTTAGCCGAGGTTTGTTCTCATTGGAACCTCTATGCCAGTGGATCCCTTCCCCTGGTTTTCTTTGTTTTTCTTATGATATAATTGGTTCCGAGGACACCGCTTTTTGTATCACATGTAGTGAGTCAGCCATGTCTACTTACATGTAACTTTTGAGTTACCCAACTTTGGGACTCTATTTTCAATACTATTAAATTGAATTTTTCCTTGTTAGGCATCTCAGTTGTTTATTCAATTTTGCAAATGACTTAGAAATGAGCACGTGTTCATGTGAAACGCATCTACTGCTCCTCTGTCCTGTCTTGGATCTGTCATGTTCTTATCATATTGCATGTTAAGGATTCCAATAGAGGATTTCATCCACCACATTGCTGTTTGTGCCGCCAACCATTCTGTTTTTCCATTGTACTATCGCAGTCCCGCTGACAGGAATGGTTCCAGTAGTTGTGCTAATTATCTAACTGTATCATGTGACCGCTGTCATTGGCTCTCAGGACTCTTACATGATTGGGTGTCTATCCTGCTGGCTCTCTGATTGGTAACAGCTTAGTCAGTGTGGTGGGAGTGCTCAGAGAGCGTTCTCACTGCACACAACCAGCATGAACACGTGTGTGCGGGGGGTCGGCATTAAAGTGGTTCTAAAGCCTCAAGGTTTCTATCTTAAGAAAGGGTAAAAAAACCTTCTACGTCACAGACCCGCCCCCTTACCCCTCCCCCCCCATGCTTACCTGAGCCTCATCGTGATGCAAAGCTGTGAATGAGAGCTGGGGCTCTCCTGGCTTTGTCCCTCCTCATTGGGCAGATTGATAGCAGCCATTGGCTCCTGCTCCTGTCAATCAACTCCATTGATAAGGGAGTGGGGGGCAGGGCCAAGTCCCGCTGTCTGTGTCACTGGATGCAGCAGCAGGACTCAGGAGCGAGGAGTGCAGGCAAGGCACCTGAGAAGAGGAGGATCGGGGGCCACTCTGTGCAATTCTATTACATAGAGCAGGTAAGTGTAGACATGTTTGTTATTAAAATAAATGTTTACAACGACTTTAATGTTATTTTCTTGCTGCCCTACACACTCACCGGCCATGTTATTAGAAACACCAGTTCAATTGCTTGGTAACTAATTGGTGCTAATTAGCCAATCACATGGCAGCAACTCAATGCATTTAGGCATCTAGATGTGGTGAAGACGACTTGCTGAAGTTCAAACCAAGCATCAGAATGGGGAAGAAAGGGGATTTAAGTGACTTTGAACGAAAAAGAGAAAATATCCAGTGAGTGGCAGTTGTTTGGAGGAAAATGCCTCGTTGAGGTCAAAGATCAGAGGAGAATGGACAGACTGGTTCCAGATGCTAGAAAGGCAACAGTAACTCCAATAACCACTTGTTACAACCGAGGTATGCAGAATACCATCTCTGAATGCACTATATATCCAGCCTTGAAGCAGATGGGCTACAGCAGCAGAAGACCACATCGGGTGCCACTCTTGTCAGCTAAGAACAGGAAACAGAGGCTGCAATTCACACAGGCTCACCGAAATTGGACAATAGAAGATTGGAGAAATGTTGCCTGGTATGCTGAGTCTCAATTCCAGCTGCAACATTCAGATGGTAGGGTCAGAATTTGGCATAAACAACATGAAAGCATGGATCCATCCTGCCTTGTATCAACGGTTCATGGATGTGCAGCCAACAAATCTGCAACAACTGCGTGTTGCTATCATGTCTATATGGACCAGAAACTCTGAGAAGTGTTTCCAACACCTTGTTGAATCCATGACATGAAGAATGAAGGCAAAAGGGGGTCCAACCCGGTACTACCAAGGTGGACCTAATAAAGTGGCCGGTGAGAGTATATCAGTTACATTGTAGGCAAGCAGTTATAAGTTGAGTTGTCAATTTTCTTTGAATGTCATTTCATGTGGGACTGTCCTGCAGCAGTTTGTGTCCCATCCTCTACCCACCAGTCCATATTCAAGAGGTCTGCCTTTCTCAGCTAGTCTTCCCAATCATTTATAGACATACAAGATGTCAGGAGGTGAAACAACTTTCCTATCTAAAAAAATGAAATATCTTTGAAGAAAGTTGGTATATAAGGACACTAAACTTTGGTTTTCTTCTAGTGCGAGGCACAAACTTCCACAGGAGCAACTTTATGAATTGCACAGTTTTTTCACGAACTGCAGAGCTATGACAGGTAACTTCACTTCTCAGATGTTACAGCTCAGATGTTTCACTGCTAAGACTACCTGAAGAACATCTTTGTTGACTTAAGGGATTCAAAAAAGAATAGAGTGAGGTGACTCTTCTATCAGCCAAGATGATTGTAAAAGAAAAAAATGTAATTAATAGCTCACTTACCATGACTGAAAGTATATACACAGGTCTGGTCAAGGGGGTGTTCCTCAAAGTTTTCCTAAAGAAATGTATCCCTCACACCTTCACCCCCCCTTCCATAAGTTTTTTGAATCACATAGTGGTGGTATCTATGTTGGAGGAAGAGGCCCAGGATGCTATGACCATTATTCAGGGACATTCAACAAGAAGGTGTGAATTTGTTTGGAACCCATGCAAGCTCTCTGTCAGAATGGAGAGGGCACAAGCAGTTAAGGATTCCACTTGCTATGAACCAAAACAGCACATTTTCAAGTAGCAATCAAAGAAAACAAAATCCAGGGCACTCCTCACTCATGTCACTCTTCTTTATGTCACTCTTCTTTATGTAAAATATATACTCACCTAGGTGAATGCAGCATCACTCTGATGCTGCATCTGTCCCCTGACGATTCTGCACTGAGAACTGAGCGATCAGACACCCCTGATCACTGAATTCCCCCCTCCATTCTGAGAAGAAAACCAACCGGGACTGTCAGTCACCAGCTCTTTGCTCTGCCCCTCAGCACTCACTGTAACGCTGAGCTGTGGAGGGGGCAAGAAGGGCTGCCTCAGGCTCTCAGCAACTTGCTGCCGGTTCGGGCTGCTGAGTAAATCCTGACAGTAGAGTCGGGATCGATCCAGCACCTGGACTAGCTGAGTTACGTCTGTTGGCTGAAAGTGGGCCACAGTCATGCAGAATGAACTGCACGCCTGTGATCCATAGGAGAAATAGGGCCAAAAAAGCTTTGCAATTTAAATTGCAATTGACACAACACCTTGACACTCCTCACCATCTGAGGACTGGAAAGCTGCAATATATTACATTTGTGTTCTTGTGTTCACATACACTTTCATTAATTCGTTTTTGAGATCATATACAATTGTACAGCATTTTCTCCCTCTACATATATTTTGTATAAATACACAAATGGCCAGTAATGCACCTGTCCTTGAATGCAGTAAATCTACGATCAGTGCCAGGGTTGCCATTTTTATACTTCACTTTCATTTAAGAAAAAAAGAAAAAAAAGTGTCATACAGAAAAACAAAGAAAATTTACAACTGAACCTTAAAAAAACAATATTTCAAAAATCTAAAGATACAAATATTCCATAGAGATGCCATTTTGAATGTGACTCAGTGCCTGTAATGTGATCTCAGGTTCTGCGCTGAATTATGAGAGTTGTCAGGAGCCATATGCAGGTTCCCATTGACATGGATGTAAAGAAGAACATTTCTTGCTGCACACTGAAAAGGAAAGGCCATTCTTAATATGACCAGAAAAATAAACTTGTTAAAGGTAGTGAACTCTTGGAAGTTTACATTTTCAACTGAAAATTCCTATTTTTTTATTATGACAGGGGTTTTTCCTGTTGTTGTCCTTACACACAAGTTTAAGAACGACTACAAAGACTTAGAAGAAAAGTTTAGAGATGCGGGAGCAGAAATGGTGCTGGCCATTGAGAATTACACCCCCACAGACCACAGGAAGACTCCGGGACGGTGCAATGATATACAGAAAGTGATCGTGGAAGCTTTGCAAGAAGTAAGATTCCGCCTGACACAGCCAAGGAATCCAATGAAAGAACGTATACAGCACAAGAAGTTCCTTCTGAAATTTGTATATGAATTTATAGTTACCGAGACAAAAGCAAAAGCTAAAAAACAGGAGTATGAGAGGCTGAAAGCTCTGGCAGATAAAAGATGGTTTAAAACGTTTCCGTATGATGACTAAAACACTTTTATGGTTCTCGTGTATGAAAACCACTGCAGAAAAAAAAAAAAAAGAAAAGTAGGAGGTGATCAAAGTTATCAAATTGGACCTTCCCCAATGCAGACATAAAGCTTTGCTAACTGTCTTCCAGAAACAGCTAAATACATAATAAAAGTTACTACTAGTTCCCACCAGTGCTTCTTATGTAGAGCTCCCCCCGCAGGGGCTGCTTGTATCTTGCCCAGCCTTTCCCCTAGATCTTCTCCCACAGCCAAGCACACCACATTTCTTATACCAGGTGCACACAACGTTCACTTATTACTCCAATCATCAGTCTGGGGGTTCTAGCTTCTCTGTTGTCTTTATTTCATTGGAACTGGGAAAGGGAAGGGATATAATAGGATACTCTGAATCTAACTATGACAACTGAGGATGGCTTATCTGTGGGCTTTCCTTAGTGAATCTGTGTAGCCAACTGTACAAACATGGAGCAAAGCACCCCGCCCCCATAGTAAAACACTCCCTACACACAGTTAACCCTTTGATCGCCCCTCACATTAACCCCTGCATGACCAGTGCCATTAGCACACTGTCAGTGCTTTTTTTTAGTAGTGATCACTGTATTGGTGTCACTGGGGAAGTCGCTGATCGCCACCATTACTAGTAAAAAAAAAAAAAATCCCAGTATCCATACCGCCATTTGAAAACGCTAAAACATTCACATAGACCAATTAATTTCCACGTATTGGGATTTATTTAAGCAAAAAACATGTCACAGAATACATTTTAGCATGAATTTATGACAGAATTTGATTTTTTAAAAAATTTTTACTGAACATGTTTAATAGCAAAAAGTAAAAAAAAATGTCTCTCAAAATTGTCGGTCTTTTTTTTATAGCGCAAAAAAACCCGCACAGGTGATCAAATACCACTGAAAGAAAGCTCAATTTGTAGGAAAAAGGGACATAAATTTAGTTAAAGTAATGCAGCGCCATAACGCAAAAAATGGCCTGGTCAGGAAGGGGGGGGGGGGAATCCTCTGGAGGGGGAGGGGTTAAGCAGGAGACCACGCTATACTAAACTAAACTATATACATACTACAAACCTACCTAAGGGGGCGCTACACTTACACAGCAAAAAGCCTAGGTATTCCATCATATGACCACTGATATCACAAATACATCCCCATCCTCCTCTGAGTAATTGCTACATTAATAAAAAAAAAACCCAGCTAATCTAAATATCTCTTTTACTCACCTAAATCCATGGTCATGTGATGTACTGAGCACTGAGTCTGTTGTCATCAAGACTGAAAAATAGTGGGAGGGTCCTCATTCAGGTGGTCTCTCACTGGGTGATGATGATGCTTCCTATTGGCTGTCCAGCAAGGGGGGCTCAAAAGACAGCGAGCCGGGCTGCGGCCGGCGTGGATGGAAATGCTGGATTGCTGGCAAAGGCGGTGGGTGGGAGACTCAAGCAAGTGAACTGATTTGAAAGCCTTAAAAAAAATAAAAAAAAATAATTTGGATTGGGTAATGGTCAGAGGGAAGGACTTTAAGGGGTTTCCAGTTGAAGTAATCTTCAGTAATGCTGCCATAACGCTTCCATTTCTTCCCTAAAAATATGGGAACCTTTCCTCATCTCCCCTAAACATACTGTTTATGGCAGGGCCGGATCTAGCCAGTATGATATGGGGGTGCAGTAATAAATGTCAGGGGGGCAGAGGGTATGAGGTCTGCAGGGCAGTGTACACAAACAGGAATGAATAGCGGAGTGTACAGGTCAGAGGACGGGGTTAGCAGAGCAGAGGTCAGGAATCAGCAGTTTGGAGGGTGGGGTACCGATGGACTTCTGTACAACCAGCTTCTAGGAACATTTCCACCCGATCAGCACCGCCAGTTATAGCCGGCAGCACTGATCAGTACTAAGTGATAAGTATCTCCGATGTCAGAACACAATACCTCAGCGGGAGTGATTTCCGCATCCACGTGGGATCCCCGATGTTGAACAAAAAATGACTGATGTATAGACTGCCTTACTGAGTGTCACTCAGTGTCCCCAGAGAGCCACCACTTTACACCAGAGTCTTGCAGAGTGTCCCCTTACATCAGATTCTGGTATAGTCCCCTTCTTACATCAGAGTCTTGCAGAGTGCCCCCTTACATCAGATTCTGGTATAGTCCCCTTCTTACACCAGAGTCTGGCATAGTGTCCCCTTACATCAGATTCTGGTATAGTCCCCTTCTTACATCAGAGTCTTGCAGAGTGCCCCCTTACATCAGATTCTGGTATAGTCCCCTTCTTAAATCAGAGTCTGGCATAGTGTCCCCTTACATCAGATTCTGGTATAGTCCCCTTCTTACATCAGAGTCTTGCAGAGTGCCCCCTTACATCGGATTCTGGTATAGTCCCCTTCTTACATCAGAGTCTGGCATAGTGTCCCCTTACATCGGATTCTGGTATAGTCCTCTTCTTACATCAGAGTCTTGCAGAGTGCCCCCTTACATCGGATTCTGGTATAGTCCCCTTCTTACACCAGAGTCTGGCAGAGTGCCCCCTTACATCAGATTCTGGTATAGTCCATTCTTACATCAGAGTCTGGCAGAGTGTCCCCTTACATTAGATTGTGGTATAGTCCACTTCTTACATCAGAGTCTTGCAGAGTGTCCCCTTACCTCAGATTCTGGTATAATCCCCTTCTTAAATCAGAGTCAGAGGAGGGAGAAAGATGGGAAAGAGAAGGAGGGGGAGGGAGAAAGATGGGGGAGAGAAGGAGGGGGGAGGGAGAAAGATGGGGGAGAGAAGGGAGGGAGATGGGCTCAGCTCAGTCACCCCAGGCTGGTCAGGTGGCTCAGGCAGTCTTCAGTCTTGCAGCCACCATGTAGTTGCCAGCTATAGAGCTTCAAGTTTCCCGCCCACACATCTTCTCAAGTACAGCACTGGTTGAGAATTGCAGTGTGGGCGGGGCATCCATGAGGAAAGGGGCGGGTAGATACAAGGACAGGGGTGGGACAGACACAAGGAGAGGGGTGGGGCATACATGAGGAGAGGGGTGGGGCAGTCACAAGGAGAGGAGTGGGAGGAGGAGGAAGTGCACATTGATCTCTCCTATCCCGTCCATGCAGAGAAGGGGAGGGGAGTGTGCTGGTTGGGCTCTGGCACAGACACTGGACTTGATAGATGCAGCCAACCGCTGCACACAGCTTCATCTGATGGACATCATCCACAGCTTGCCTGGGTGGGCACAACTGATATCTGGGGGGTATCGCCCACCCCAGCACCCCCCTAGATCCGGCCATGGTTTATGGTGCTACTACAATATCTTACTGTCTGATCTTGTTAGGTTGATCCACCTTTTTATCAGCCATGAGCCCAACTCACTTCCTGTGATATGTGAAAGGTTGTAGAATCTCTGTAATTATAAATAACTGTTCATTAAATGACCTCTCATCCTGACCGCTGCCTACAGCTATTTCCTTTTGTTCAAAACGTATAATATAAAGCATTGGATCCCATAATATAGGGCGGGTACCAAATCTCCAGGTATGCTGTCTGCTGTTAGGGGTATAGATGAAATTAGTCATTACTTTTATGGGAAGTACACATTTTCCTTTGTCTACCCAAATCTGTGCGTACAATTACAAATAATAATCCGTCACCGTGCACATAATTCTGTGAACATGGGAACTAAAGAAAAAGGCATATTGACACACAGTAAGCTGACTACCAAAATCCACCATGAAAATATTACTAATAATAGTAACATCAACAACAACAAAAAAATTATAATAATAAAATTATTATTATTCAAAATATAATTTACAGTAATATTTGTAACAATAAAAATAATAATAATAACAGCAAAAGAAAAAAAATAATGATTATTATTATTCGCAATATATTTAACAACAATATTTTACCAACAAAATTAATATTAGTAAAAATAATATCAACAACAAAAACAACAACAATAATAATAATGCAAACCAAGGACTTTGTTCTATCAGACTTGCTGTCCAGCAAACTCCTAGTCAGTTTAAAGATCTTTAGCTATTTCTCTTGTCACAGGCAATGGAAAAAACACTCCAGAATGGAGAATGATTTTTTTTTTTACAAGGAACTCTCCATTTTTTATTATTATTATTTTTTTAATCATAGGTTTTGATTTTTACCTTACTGTGTGCCAATAAACCACTTTTTTTCTTTTTTCACGTTCACAGAATTAGTCAATACACTATTGTACATTGCATGGAAATTTGGACCACATCTTTTGGAGTCCCAGGGAAATTGCAAGCCATTGGTTTGAGATGTAACATTTATAAATACCTGAATGATGGAAGTTAGTATAACGTCACCTCACTCACTAAGCTAAGTAAAAAATCCTCTCAAAGTGAACATTGGGGGTGATTTACTAAAACTGGAGAGTGCGAGATCTGGTGCAGCTCTGCATAGAAACCAATCAGCTTCCAGGTTTTAATGTCAAAGCTTAAGGCGGAGCTCCAGTCAAACTAAAAACTGTAAAAAACAGCCACTCATCTGTCCCTCGATCCATCAGTGTCTTCACCAGAGCAGTCCTTACTGACTGTCCTCGCTTCCCGGTGCCGGCATCCCAAGTGTGAGTGTTTTTACATTTAGGAACAAGCAACATAAAGTACATAAAATGTTTTATTAACCAACTATATACAGTACAGCAAGTTACAGGTGGAAACTAGGGCATACTCCCAATTGTAGCGGGCACAGAGTAATGGCCACACACAGTGCCTACAATGCACAAGTTCTTCCAGCCCGAGGGAGAACAGACGTAGTCGGGATTGTTATAATAAACCGTATCTCACCAGTTACACGAGTTCCGGATGCTTCTGGCCATGCAGTGATGTGGGATTGTGGACAGGTTCACCGGACAGTAGGTGGCAGCATGTGGGGAGCAGCAAGATGGTCGCCTAGCAGTTTCCGGGACCAATGTGCAGCTCAAGCAACTGTAAGTGATGTCACGCTGCCTCCGTTCGTAAGTATGAGTTGTACATAAGTCGAATGTTTGTAACTCGGGGACTACCTGTACTCAGAGTTAATGTCATTTAGCCCTCTGGGTTAGAGCATACTAAGTGTGTCTGATACAACACATACATCCTTCTGAGTCGGGAACAATGGTAAAATATAGCAGCCAGACAGACAGGAGCTGGATGACTGGGGCAGGTTTTGAAAAATAAGAAAGGAAGCCTCCTGCGCTGAAAATGGATCACCCTACCCTAAGCAGCTACCACCTGATCTTCAACCACATAGTAAATGATAATGTTATACAAAAATGATGTAGCGCTAAAAGTGCTGATATAAACATGTATAATAACAAAAACGTGTATGAGCTTAAACCATAACAATCACAGACTGAACTCGTGACCCCCCACATGTAAAATCCCCAATATGGGGGACCAACTGATAGTGAAATAAGTGATTCCTTGCAGGGGAACACAATTAATAACACGTGAAAAAAGTGTCCCAATTCAATACATCATGCTGTATAGCAGTCCATATGTTCAATTCCAGAAGTGCAAGTGCATGTGAATGTAACCACAGACAATAAGTGCCACACACTGTGATGTGATATCCGTAAGTGGCCAAAATGCCTCCTCACCTCCTTACTATGACCACAAGGGCCTACTCGCTTAGTGGAATATCCACCTATTCCCATAGTGTACACTAGGCGTTATCCTGTTATTGGTATGTACACTGGATGACATAGTGTACACTATGGAAATGTGAGTGGGCATTTTAATATTCTTCTGGCTGGCAATAAAAGTATTTGCAATATCACGCTATGGAGGTTTTTTTCTGTTTGCTATGACCCTATGGTGAAAAACAGATACATGTGAGTTCCAGGTACAGGAGACTGATCCAGAGCATTGGAGGCTACTAGGCACCCAGGAGGGTTCATCTGGAGACATGGTCATCTCTTGGTATATGTGGATATTCCACTAAGCGAGTAGGCCCTTGTGGTCATAGTAAGGAGGTGTCTTCAACTCCCAGAAAATATTCCACCAGTGTGCTCTGTGGGCTTTTGGAAAAAAAATAAAGGCTCACCAGAATGTACTGACCCCTATAATTACATTAAGTGAGTCAAACGATGTTTTTTTCACCATAGGGTTTGATTAAACAGGTACTCAGGTCATCCCCTTCACAGTGTTTGATTAAACAGATACTCAGGTCAGCCTCTTCTCCTAGATTTCTCTGGGTACTCTTTAGGTAGGATTCCCCACATCGCTACTCTCAATTCAACAAATCCATTCTCTTGGCAGATGTAGAAAAATCAGTTTATTATACAAGTTTCATGAGACTTCCCCGCAGGTAAGTGTACATGGTCCAGGACGTCCCACCAGGATTTTTCCATGCATATAAAAAGACCAGTCAGGTGCAGAATGAAAAAAATTGTTTTGTTTCATTTCATTTTGATTCTTATTTAAATAATTTAGATTTTTTTTTAAATTTGTTTAATTAGTTTTTGGGATTTGATTTGGTTGATTAAGGTCCCATTGACATTGTTTGCGTTGGGAAGCTCTGGGCATCCTTCCCCAGTGCAGTCCCAATGCAAAGTTAAAAAAACCTTTTGTGTGCAGATCCTTACCCTGAGCCCCCTCCGATCCAGCAATGTTCATGATAGCC
Source organism: Staurois parvus (assembly GCF_062004578.1). Classification (NCBI taxonomy): domain Eukaryota; kingdom Metazoa; phylum Chordata; class Amphibia; order Anura; family Ranidae; genus Staurois; species Staurois parvus. Next base: position 2,093,007 of record NW_028319048.1, read on the forward strand.
TTGGCTGTATTGAGACTCTCCCTCCTCATTGGCTGAGACAGCAGCGGGAGCCCATTGGCTTCCACTGCTGCCAATCACAGCCAGTGAATCAATGAGGAGAGAGCAAGAGGGTGGGGTTGAGTCACAGCTCTATGAGTCTTACGGAACCATAGAGCAGCAGCTTGGGAGCGAGCGTGCACCGGTGCCCCCAGCAAGCAGCTTTCTGGAGCACAAGAAGGGACCTGAAAAGAAAAGGATCGGGGCAGCTGTGTGCAAAATCACAGCACAGGGCAGGTCAGCAGGACATGTTTTTTATTTTATATTAAAAAGAAAATTAAGTTTTAGTATCACTTTAAAAAATGTCTCAAAAGGACACAGATTTGATGACATTTCGACACGTCAAGACAAAGATACTGCGCAGCGTTCTGGAAAACAAATTCCAGAAATGTTTCTGGCAGCAGCATATTCATCTAGAAAAAAGCGTCATTTCACAATGGGAATACTTTGAAGGTGACAACAGCCGCTATTGTATAGCAATGGTGTAAGCAAACTTTCTTTTTACAGTCCATTCTGGGAATTAAATTGTCGCACCTTGTATTGTGTGTGTCTTATTTATATAAGTAACTCAGCAGCTACCTGCACATTTCTGTATTAATGCACTGAAGGATTATATACACTATATTGCCAAAATTATTGGTCCGCCTGCCTTTCCACACAGATTAACTTTAATGGCCCCCCAGTCTTAGTCCGTAGGGTTCATTATTGAGTTGGCCCCGCCCTTTGCAGCTATAACAGCTCCAACTCTTCTGGGATGTCGGACGAGAAGGCCCGGCTCGCAGTCTCCGCTTTAATTCATCCCAAAGGTGTTCTATGGGGTTGAGGTCAGGACTCTGTGCAGGACAGTCAAGTTCCTGCACCCCAAACTGGCTCCTCCATGTCTTTATGGACCTTGCTTTGTGCACTGGTGTGCAGTCATGTTGGAACAGGAGGGGCCATCCCCAAACTCTTCCCACAAAGTTGGGACCCATGAAATTGTCCAAAATGTCACCTTAAGAGTTCCTTTCACTGGAACTAAGGGGCCAAGTCCAACCCTTGAATAACAACCCCACACCATAACCCCCCCCCCCCCCCCCTCCACCAAACTTTACACTTGGCACAATGATCTCCATGTATCATACATAAGGGGGGATATGATCTCCATGTATAAAACATAAGGGGGGGATATGATCTTCATGTATAATACATAAGGGGGGGATATGATCTCCATGTATAATACATAAGGGTGATATGATCTCCATGTATAATACAAAAGGGGGGGATATGATCTCCATGTATAATACATAAGGGGGGATATGATCTCCATGTATAATACATAAGGGGGGGATATGATCTCCATGTATAATACATAAGGGGGGATATGATCTCCATGTATAATACAAAAGGGGGATATGATCTCCATGTATAATACATAAGGGGGGGGGGTATGATCTCCATGTATAATACATAAGGGGGGATATGATCACCATGTATAATACATAAGGGGGATATGATTTCCATGTATAATACATAAGGGGGATATGATCTCCATGTATAATACATAAGGGGGGATATGATCTCCATGTATAATACATAAGGGGGATATGATCTCCATGTATAATACAAAAGGGGGATATGATTTCCATGTATAATACATAAGGGGGATATGATCTCCATGTATAATACATAAGGGGGGATATGATCTCCATGTATAATACATAAGGGGGATATGATCTCCATGTATAATACATAAGGGGGGATATGATCTCCATGTATAATACATAAGGGGGATATGATCTCCATGTATAATACAAAAGGGGGATATGATCTCCATGTATAATACATAAGGGGGATATGATCTCCATGTATAATAAATAAGGGGGGATATGATCTCCATGTATAATACATAAGGGGGATATGATCTCCATGTATAATACATAAGGGGGGGATATGATCTCCATGTATAATACATAAGGGGGATATGATCTCCATGTATAATACATAAGAGGGGATATGATCTCCATGTATAATACATAAGGGGGGATATGATCTCCATGTATAATACATAAGGAGGGATATGATCTCCATGTATAATACATAAGGGGGGATATGATCTCCATGTATAATACATAAGGGGGATATGATCTCCATGTATAATACATAAGGGGGATATGATCTCCATGTATAATACATAAGGGGGGATATGATCACCATGTATAATACATAAGGGGGGATATGATCTCCATGTAAAATACATGAGGGGGATATGATCTCCATGTATAATAAATAAGGGGGATATGATTTCCATGTATAATACATAAGGGGGGGGGATATGATCTCCATGTATAATACATAAGGGGGATATGATCTCCATGTATAATACATAAGGGGGGATATGATCTCCATGTATAATACATAAGGGGGGATATGATCTCCATGTAAAATACATAAGGGGGATATGATCTCCATGTATAATACATAAGGGGGGGGGGTATGATCTCCATGTATAATACATAAGGGGGGGATATGATCTCCATGTATAATACATAAGGGGGATATGATCTCCATCTATAATACATAAGGGGGGATATGATCACCATGTATAATACATAAGGGGGGGATATGATCACCATGTATAATACATAAGGGGGGATATGATCTCCATGTATAATACATAAGGGGGGGATATGATCTCCATGTATAATACATAAGGGGGGATATAATCTCCATGTATAATACATAAGGGGGATATGATCTCCATGTATAATAAATAAGGGGGATATGATCTCCATGTATAATACATAAGGGGGATATGATCTCCATGTATAATACATAAAGGGGATATGATCTCCATGTATAATACATAAGGGGGGATATGATCTCCATGTATAATACATAAGGGGGGATATGATCTCCATGTATAATACATAAGGGGAGATATGATCTCCATGTATAATACATAAGGGGGATATGATCTCCATGTATAATACATAAAGGGGATATGATCTCCATGTATAATACATAAGGGGGGATATGATCTCCATGTATAATACATAAGGGGGGATATGATCTCCATGTATAATACATAAGGGGGATATGATCTCCATGTATAATACATAAGGGGGATATGATCTCCATGTATAATACATAACGGGGGATATGATCTCCATGTATAATATATAAGGGGGGATATGGTCTCCATGTAAAATACATAAGGGGGGATATGATCTCCATGTATAATACATAAGGGGGATATGATCTCTATGTATAATACATAAGGGGGGATATGATCTCCATGTATAATACATAAGGGGGGATATGATCTCCATGTATAATACATAAGGGGGGATATGATCACCATGTATAATACATAAGGGGGGATATGATCTCCATGTATAATACATAAGGGGGATATGATCTCCATGTATAATACATAAGGGGGGATATGATCTCCATGTATAATACATAAGGGGGATATGATCTCAATGTATAATACATACGGGGGGATATGATCTCCATGTATAATACATAAGGGGGGATATGATCTCCATGTATAATACATAAGGAGGGATATGATCTCCATGTATAATACATAAGGGGGGATATGATCTCCATGTATAATACATAAGGGGGGATATGATCTCCATGTATAATACATAAGGGGGGGATATGATCTCCATGTATAATATATAAGGGGGGATATGATCTCCATGTATAATACATAAGGGGGATATGATCTCCATGTATAATACATAAGGGGGATATGATCTCCATGTATAATACATAAAGGGGGATATGATCACCATGTATAATACATAAGGGGGATATGATCTCCATGTAAAATACATGAGGGGGATATGATCTCCATGTATAATAAATAAGGGGGATATGATTTCCATGTATAATACATAAGGGGGGGGGGGATATGATCTCCATGTATAATACATAAGGGGGATACGATCTCCATGTATAATACATAAGGGGGGATATGATCTCCATGTATAATACATAAGGGGGGGATATGATCTCCATGTAAAATACATAAGGGGGATATGATCTCCATGTATAATACATAAGGGGGGGGGGTATGATCTCCATGTATAATACATAAGGGGGGATATGATCTCCATGTATAATACATAAGGGGGGATATGATCTCCATGTATAATACATAAGGGGGATATGATCTCCATGTATAATACATAAGGGGGGGGATATGATCACCATGTATAATACATAAGGGGGGAAATGATCTCCATGTAAAATACATGAGGGGGATATGATCTCCATGTATAATAAATAAGGGGGATATGATTTCCATGTATAATACATAAGGGGGGGGGATATGATCTCCATGTATAATACATAAGGGGGATATGATCTCCATGTATAATACATAAGGGGGGATATGATCTCCATGTATAATACATAAGGGGGGGATATGATCTCCATGTAAAATACATAAGGGGGATATGATCTCCATGTATAATACATAAGGGGGGGGGGTATGATCTCCATGTATAATACATAAGGGGGGGATATGATCTCCATGTATAATACATAAGGGGGGATATGATCTCCATCTATAATACATAAGGGGGGATATGATCACCATGTATAATACATAAGGGGGGGATATGATCACCATGTATAATACATAAGGGGGGATATGATCTCCATGTATAATACATAAGGGGGGGATATGATCTCCATGTATAATACATAAGGGGGGATATAATCTCCATGTATAATACATAAGGGGGATATGATCTCCATGTATAATAAATAAGGGGGATATGATCTCCATGTATAATACATAAGGGGGATATGATCTCCATGTATAATACATAAAGGGGATATGATCTCCATGTATAATACATAAGGGGGGATATGATCTCCATGTATAATACATAAGGGGGGATATGATCTCTATGTATAATACATAAGGGGGGATATGATCTCCATGTATAATACATAAAGGGGATATGATCTCCATGTATAATACATAAGGGGGGATATGATCTCCATGTATAATACATAAGGGGGGATATGATCTCCATGTATAATACATAAGGGGGATATGATCTCCATGTATAATACATAAGGGGGGATATGATCACCATGTATAATACATAAGGGGGGATATGATCTCCATGTATAATACATAAGGGGGGATATGATCTCCATGTATAATACATAAGGGGGGATATGATCTCTATGTATAATACATAAGGGGGGATATGATCTCCATGTATAATACATAAAGGGGATATGATCTCCATGTATAATACATAAGGGGGGATATGATCTCCATGTATAATACATAAAGGGGATATGATCTCCATGTATAATACATAAGGGGGGATATGATCTCCATGTATAATACATAAAGGGGATATGATCTCCATGTATAATACATAAGGGGGGATATGATCTCCATGTATAATACATAAGGGGGGATATGATCTCCATGTATAATACATAAGGGGGATATGATCTCTATGTATAATACATAAGGGGGATATGATCTCCATGTATAATACATAACGGGGGATATGATCTCCATGTATAATATATAAGGGGGGATATGGTCTCCATGTAAAATACATAAGGGGGGATATGATCTCCATGTATAATACATAAGGGGGGATATGATCTCCATGTATAATACATAAGGGGGGATATGATCTCCATGTATAATACATAAGGGGGATATGATCTCCATGTATAATACATAAGGGGGGATATGATCTCCATGTATAATACATAAGGGGGGGATATGATCTCCATGTATAATACATAAGGGGGATATGATCTCCATGTATAATACATAAGGGGGATATGATCTCCATGTATAATACATAAGGGGGGATATGATCTCCATGTATAATACATAAGGGGTGATATGATCACCATGTATAATACATAAGGGGGATATGATCTCCATGTATAATACATAAGGGGGGATATGATCTCCATGTATAATAAATAAGGGGGATATGATTTCCATGTATAATACATAAGGGGGGGGGATATGATCTCCATGTATAATACATAAGGGGGATATGATCTCCATGTATAATACATAAGGGGGGATATGATCTCCATGTATAATACATAAGGGGGGGATATGATCTCCATGTAAAATACATAAGGGGGATATGATCTCCATGTATAATACATAAGGGGGGGGGGTATGATCTCCATGTATAATACATAAGGGGGGATATGATCTCCATGTATAATACATAAGGGGGGATATGATCTCCATGTATAATACATAAGGGGGATATGATCTCCATGTATAATACATAAGGGGGGATATGATCACCATGTATAATACATAAGGGGGATATGATCTCCATGTATAATACATAAGGGGGGATATGATCTCCATGTATAATACATAAGGGGGGATATGATCTCCATGTATAATACATAAGGGGGGATATAATCTCCATGTATAATACATAAGGGGGATATGATCTCCATGTATAATACATAAGGGGGGATATGATCTCCATGTATAATACATAAGGGGGGATATGATCTCCATGTATAATACATAAGGGGGGATATGATCTCCATGTATAATACATAAGGGGGGATATGATCTCCATGTATAATACATAAGGGGGATATGATCTCCATGTATAATACATAAGGGGGGATATGATCACCATGTATAATACATAAGGGGGGATATGATCTCCATGTATAATACATAAGGGAGGGATATGATCTCCATGTATAATACATAAGGGGGGATATAATCTCCATGTATAATACATAAGGGGGATATGATCTCCATGTATAATACATAAGGGGGGATATGATCTCCATGTATAATACATAAGGGGGGATATGATCTCTATGTATAATACATAAGGGGGGATATGATCTCCATGTATAATACATAAAGGGGATATGATCTCCATGTATAATACATAAGGGGGGATATGATCTCCATGTATAATACATAAGGGGGGATATGATCTCCATGTATAATACATAAGGGGGATATGATCTCTATGTATAATACATAAGGGGGATATGATCTCCATGTATAATACATAACGGGGGATATGATCTCCATGTATAATATATAAGGGGGGATATGGTCTCCATGTAAAATACATAAGGGGGGATATGATCTCCATGTATAATACATAAGGGGGGATATGATCTCCATGTATAATACATAAGGGGGGATATGATCTCCATGTATAATACATAAGGGGGATATGATCTCCATGTATAATACATAAGGGGGATATGATCTCCATGTATAATACATAAGGGGGGATATGATCTCCATGTATAATACATAAGGGGGATATGATCTCCATGTATAATACATAAGGGGGATATGATCTCCATGTATAATACATAAGGGGGGATATGATCTCCATGTATAATACATAAGGGGGGATATGATCTCCATGTATCATACAAAAGGGGGGGATATGATCTCCATGTATAATACATAAGGGGGAATATGATCTCCATGTATAATACATAAGGGGGGGGATATGATCACCATGTATAATACATAAGGGGGATATGATCTCCATGTATAATACGTAAGGGGGGATATGATCTCCATGTATAATGCATAAGGGGGGATATGATCTCCATGTATAATACATAAGGGGGGGATATGATCTCCATGTATAATACATAAGGGGGATATGATCACCATGTATAATACATAAGGGGGGGATATGATCTCCATTTATAAATACATCAGTGGTTCATATAGTGAACTTATGTAGTGTAGTTATTCCCCCTGAGGTCATCACAGAGGACAAGGGGGCGCTCTTTACGTCTGGAGGAAAAGAAATGTAATCTCCAAACACGGAAAGGTTTCTTCACAGTGAGAGCTGTGAGAATGTGGAATAGACTCCCTCAAGAGGTGGTTGTGGCCAGCTCAGTGGATTGGTGTAGGAAAGTCCTGGATTGTTTCTTGGATACACAGAATATAACTGGATGTAACATTTATAGGTAAAGTTGATCCAGGGAATATCTGATTGCCTCTCAGGGGATCAGGATAGAAAGTTTTTCCTCTGCAGGAGCAAATTGGATCATACTTTGCTGGGTTTTTTTGTCTTCCTCTGGATCAACTGTGGGTATAGGACTTTTTTTTTTTGTAATGGTTGAACTGGATGAGCTTTTGTCTTTTTTTCAGCCAGACTAACTATGTAACTACTCCCCTTGATTTTATGGAGGTGTTTTTCTAGGAAGATTTGTACAATTTGATTGAGGGCCAAAGCAATTTACATGCACAACAATATGTCGCTACAAACCCAAATTCAGCTCTTGCCAGACAATTTGGATAGAAACCAATTATGGTTTCTGAATTTAAATTTTTTTTTTGCTTAACTCTCAACCTGCCTATTACAAAAAAGAATGAGTTGCGGTCCTATTGGTCCACAGACCTGATTCATCATATGCCTGTGTGCTCTGCTACCATGGCCAGGCATAGATATGAGACGATAATGAGCTTCATGCATTTCTGTGATTTCACTACTAAAATACCACATGACTTCATAATAAAATCTGGATTTTAGCAACTAAGCGATGTCTTACCATATACTCAGGTGCGCTAGGATGCCACTCACTAAATTGTTCATGTTTGAAGTTCGCGGTCAAACATTCTGTAGGTTCGGTTGTTCAACTGTGAACCGAACAGGGGGGTGTTCGGCTCATCACTACTGATATGGACTGGATCATGTCTTAGGAACGTAAGGATGCCCCATCGCTTGATGGAAATGAAAGTAATCGACCTACAGAGGACTGAACACAAAGACACCCCGAAAATCAAAGTAGAAATATGATACAGCAGGCGAGTCCATTTTGCTGAAATATCATTGCAGCAACTCAGAATGGTCCTCAGTAGTTTGTATGGCCCCCTTGTGCTTGTATGCGTGCCTGCCAATGTCAGGGGAGGCTCTTAATGAGACAATTGATGGTGTCCTGTGGTATTTCCTCCCAGATCTGGACCAGGGGATCACTGAGCTCCTGGACAGTTTGAGGTGCAACCTGGTAGCGTCAGATGAACTGAAACATAATATCCCAGAGGAGTTCCATTGGATTTAGGTCAGACAAGCGTGGGGGCTATTCAATGGTATCAATATCTTCATCCTCCAGGAACTGCCTCCATACTCTCCCCACAAGAGCACGGGCATTGTTGTGCACCAGGATAACCCAGGACCCACTGCACCAGCGTAGGGTCTGACAATGGATCCAAGGATTTCATCCCGATACCTAATGGCAGTCAGGGTGCCATTGTCTAGCCTGTAGAGGTCTGTATGTCCCTCCATGGATATGCCTCCCCAGACCATCACTGACCCACCATCAAAACGGTCATGCTGAACCATGTTACAGGCAGCAGAACATTCTTCACGGCTTCTCCAGACCCTTTCATGTCTGTCACATGTGCTCAGGGTGAACCTGCTCTCATCTGTGAAAAGCACAGGGCACCAGTGGTGGACCTGCCAATTCTGGGGTTCAATGGCAAATGTCAATCATGCTCTATGGTGCCGATCAGTGAGCACAGGATCCACTGGAGCACAGGTATCAACTGGCGGCCCTCCAGCTGTTGCCAAACTACAAGTCCCATGAGGCATTGCAAGATTGACTGTTACAAGCATGACTCCCAAAGGCAGAAGAATGATGGGACTGGAGGGCCACCAGTTTTATACCCCTGCACTAGAGACTGTGAAGATGTGGCAGTTTAGTTATCTGACGCTGTGCTCTTTCTGCCTAAGTATGGATGTGGGACATTATTATAATTTGCATATTTACATTTACCTTGTAGGGTTTTTTATATTAATATACTCATTTAGGATAGGCAGTAAGATTTGCCAAAAAAAAGGATTACATGTGCAAAAATAGTACGTGGGCCTTCAGCAATATGGTCAATTATGATATGACTACAGGAAAATGGCGCCCAGCTAGCATATACAAGTACAGTGGAGTAGGTGATGATCCAATCATTCCCCTTGAAAAAGTCACGTGCCCTGTGATGAAAAGCGTTGGGGCGGGGCTTGAATTACATCACAACGTCCATATGGAAATCAGTCTGAATAGCACACAGAGGCAATTATGAACATTGCTATATCTATCCATTGGATGTATACCTCAGTGTGGGCTGGCACCCTATACATGTGAGTGCAATATGTTTGTTGGTTTTATTAATAAAGTATAATAAGGAAAAGGCACTATCTACAACATTCTTTCATGTCATGGGGTGGAGCTGAGAGGAGGAGGAGATATGTATGAAACATTGGAGCATTAACTGGAGAGGAGGAATCGATTTCGGTCCTGTTGGCAGGACCAAAAAGTGCTGTTGACCGAACACTTGGTGGGAGGTCATATTTTTAAGATGAGAGCTCACCTGGTGATGGTTTGGCACTGGAATTCATGTTGAATATTTCTACACGGAGGTGAAGTTTTGTTTTGAAGCACGTTTCCAGTTCACAATTGGATCTATATATGGACTCTGTGTTTTGAGATTGGGACATTTGTAATTGGCACTAAACACATATACATGCGTTAATTTATATGCATAGTAATATATTATGGTATTATATTAGTTATAGTATGTGGAACATTTCATGATGTTTAGGATCACATTTATTATGGTGAGACTAGCACAGCACTATTTTTGATATATTGACGTCAGGCCCTCAGGCCCCCCTCATGAAGTCTGTTTCTGATTTTTTGATCAGAGACATTCACACCAGTGGCCTGCTGAAGGTCATTTTGTAGGGCTCTGGCAATGTTCATCCTGTTCCTCCTTGCACAAAGGAGCAGATACCGGTCCTGCCGATGGGTTAAGGACCTTCTATGGCCCTGTCCAGTTCTAGAGGAACTGCCTGTCTCCTGGAATCTCCTCCATGCTCTTGAGACTGTTCTGGGAGACACAGCAAACCTTCTGGCAATGGCACGTATTGATGTGCCATCCTGGAAGAGTTGGACTGCCTGTTCAACCTCTGTAGGGTCCAGGTATCGCCTCATGCTACGAGTAGGGACACTGACCCTAGCCAAATGCAAAACTAGGGAAAAACAGTCAGAAAAGATGAGTAAGGACAAAATATGTCAGTGGCATTCACCTGAAAACCATTCCTGTTTTGGGGGTCATCCCATTGTTGCCCATCTAGTGCACCTGTTTTTTCATTAACACCAAAGCAGCTTAAACTGATTAACAACCCCCTCTGCTACTTAACTGACCAGATTCATATCCAGGAGTTTCATTGACTTGATGCTAGACTCGGATTAAAAAGTCTTCTTTTCACTTTTTTGAGCCGTGTATAACGCGTTTGTAATTTACAAAGCAATTGGATGAAGTGTATCCTTCCTAAAATTTCAGGAAGAGATCATCACCAGAAGGCGCTGTGGCCCAAATCCCCAACATGGGAGGCATTTTCCGGATGTCCTCTCTGGTACCCCAACTCGAAGGTCACCCCAAAGAAGATGTCGCGTCTGTAGCAGACACGGAATAAGATTCAGCACCCATTTTTTTTTGTCCCTCCTGTCCTGGCCAACCTGGTCTCTGCCTCAAGAACTGCTTCTGTTGCTACCACACAGTAGTAGAGTATTAGTATAGGGTACAGCATATGGCAGTCTAGGGCACATATTCACCATTCTCACACAGGGTCTTGAAAGATGTTAAATAGTCGGGAAACTGTCTGTCACATTTTGAGAGACCCAAAAATCAGAGGCTGTTTTTAAAAGTTTCAAAAAAAGGGGGGCATATCCTTCAGGCTTCTGGAATGGCTGCATTCTAAGGAGCACTGGTCTTCACAGCATCTACCCTCAGCAACGGTGGTGTTTGTGAGCATTGTCCTCCAGAGGCTCACTAGGGTGCCCACTGCCAGCTGCCAGCTGTGATGCCCAAAAGAGGTAGTCAGGATGCCCAAAAGAGGAAGCACTGCCGCTAAAGCTGACGGATTTCTTCCAGGTGCCAGGAGAATGGGAAACCCAAGATGGCCCCGACCCATCTATGTGCACCTCAGCAGTGGAGGACTCTGCCTCAAACACCAGTGGTTCCTCCACCTCCACCATCACTGCGATTCACTTGCCTGTGACCAGCTCTGGAGGGATCTCGCCCCCAGACAGTCCATCCACCAACAGCTCAGCCAAACTTATGAAAGCTAGAAAAGGACTCCCACAGGATGATAACATTAAGGGAAATGACTCCCAGATTTTTTAACCACAACATCCCCCTCTTGAGCATTTCGCAGCATCTACTCAGTCTGTGTCATTATCTGAGCTCAAAGGAATATTGATTTCATTACGCGATTCTTTACATATAGATATGGTGAATATGGTGGCAAAGATTAATGCTGACGTACAACATTCTTCTTCTTCTTATTATTATTATTATTATAATACAGGATATATATAGCACCAACAGTTTGCACAGTGCTTTACAAAATGAAGGTAGACGTTACAGCTACAATACAATTTGGTACAAGAGGAAACAGAGGGCCCGGCTCGTTAGAGCTTACAATCTAGGAATAACATCTACAAGGCCGAGTGGTGCACATAGAACATGAAATGGAGGATGTATTTATCGCCCATAATAGTCTGGTGGAAACCTGTAAAGAGCAGCAGGCTGAGTTGAAGGCCATTCAAATTAAATTGGCTGATTGGGAAGATAGATCCAGATGCAACATCAAGTTTAGAGCGGTGCTTGAGTCCATCTCCACTGCTAAACTCTATATATTTTTGTAACTATTGCACACATTGGTGCCAGACCTACAGAAGTATGAGGTAACCACAGATTACCAATACCTCATTATCTCCCAGACGCAGTCCCACATGATGTTCTAGCGAGAATACATTATTACCATGTAAAAGAAAAAGCAATGCAGGGACTGGGGGATTGGAACATGGCGATGTGAGGCAGCAGAGCGTGGGAGCTCCAGACGCCCATCATGAGCTCCATGAGGGATAACCCTTACAGCCTACCTGGGTCCTGCCCGTGCTGCTGTTGTGGCTCTGTCTCCCCTTGGTGGCTGGTGGCAGCGGAGGGTCCCTGGCAGTGCGTTCCGGTCAGCCGCCTGTGAGCTGTGGAGCCAGCGGGAGGCCTGCGGGGAGCTGGAAGTGGTGTGGAGTGGTGGCTGAAGTCCCAGATGCCAAGGAAGAGCTGAAGGAGATTGAGGAGAAGGAAGCAGCGGCACTTAAAGGGAGACCCCTAGGTCACTTCTGGCATGCGGAGATACCCCAGGACCCCTGATCAGTGGGGACCCTCAATAGCATACATCCTACTCCAGGATCCCAGCCTGGAAGGTCAGACCAAAAGGAAGGAGCGACAAGGGTTGGAGTAGTAGTGTACCTGTCACCACGAAAGGTGATAGTGAGTCGCCGCAGGTAGCGGTAGAAATCTTTGAAAGAACTATTGCCTGTGCAATAGAGACTGTTGGGACTATTGTGTGGAAAGGGAAGAACTTATTGGAGGGTCCTAGGGGGTCTTGGGGGTCGGTGAATCTATTCCTATATATAAACAAGATAAGAAGGGGCGTTTGGGTCTCTAAAATGAGGGCTATTTTGGGGCTAGTACTGAACAGAGGAAACCTAATTGCAAAGCCTTGAAATGAAGATTAGACCGATTACAGGGGGGGCTCAAAAACCCCCCAATCAAATGCAAACACAAGCACAATAAGAAAATACATGCCCATGCAAAACAAAAACCCAGAGACCCAAGCCCGGGAGAATCAGCATGAAGGACTTAAAAAACCTGAGGGTGATAAATCCAGACTTTCACTCAAGACACTAGAAGAGAACCAGAATAAAGAATACGCAAACTCGGAAAGTGTAATGGAACATGGGAATGTGGAACAGCAAGGACACACATCACAATCACTTACAAAAACTGAAATGGCAGAAATGTTCGTGAAACTAGAGATATCCGTGAAAAAGGAGATCGGGACACTTTGCACTGATCTGGGTCAAATATTAACCCGGAGGAGAAAACTGAGGGATATGCACAACAAATCAATACATTGGAATTGTAAGATGAAGAGATGAGAGAAGAGAGAAAGATATCATTCATCATAGAAGATCAGGAGAACCAAAATAGAAGAAATAATCTAAGGATCAGAGGTCTACCAGAAGAAACGGGACAGCAAGAAGATCTACAGGAGAAAGTGGAGAGAATCTGTAATCCAATTATGGGAAAACCAGCGGTAAAAAAATTGAAAATTTAAAGAGTGCATAGGGTTAGACGGCCAAAGGGAATATTGGCAAACAAATCCCAGAAACAGGGAACGAATAGTCATGGAGGCAAGTGTGGGAGAAGGAGACAGATGAGCTAGTTGAGCTAGTGGGCAGGAGGTCTTAGGAGGAATGAAGAGAATGCTAAGGTTGGTATTTTGAAATCTGGTTAGTGATGTATCTGGAGGAAGACTTGCGGATGGCTTTGTAAGTTGTTGCTAGTATATTTAATTTAATTTGTTGGGTGAGCGGAAGCCAATGAAGGGATCAGCAGAGAGAGGTAGCAAATATTGAATGGTTAGCAAGGTGGAAGAATACAGAGAGGAACAGCCAGGAACTGTCATTTACCAGCGATTTACATTTGTCTGATTGAGGGCCAGTTCACACTAGATGCAGTCCAGTGCGTTTTTTTTCTGCATCAAAAATGCATGCACAGTGTTTTCCTTGTATTCCAATCTCCCTGGTTCACACCAGTGCTTTCAGTTCCAGTCAGTTTCTGGTGCAGAAAAAATAAAGTAGAACATGCTGCATTTTTTCTGCACAGAACCGTACTGGAACACAGGAAACTGCATCAAAAAAAGCACAGGAACTGCGTGTGGTGGGAAATGTAAACAAAAACGTATCTGGAATGCATCTGGAGTGCGTTTCTGTAGTGTGAACTGGCCCTGAGTGTTTGGAGATTGTAGCTTCTACTGATCATACACATCAGTCACTCTAAGCTGCACAATTCTATACCATTGTCTGGTTTTTTTTGTTTTTTTAACCCCTTCACACCTGAGCGTAAAACAAATCTTAAAACCTAAGTAACATTTTACAACGTTGACGTGTGATAGTAAAACCGTACATATCATCACAACTACTTTGTACATCCGGGAGGATTATACCGCATTTTTCAGGACAAATTGGGCTTTCATTTGGTGGTAAATGGTAATGGATATCTCCTGATTTTTTAATTGTCATAGGATTATCATATCAAAGAAAAACTGGCCCAAAATAGTAAAAAAAAAAAAAAAAATTTAAATTCAGCTGTGTGTTTCTTGTTACTACCATAACCTACCATCAAAGAACAACCCAAAATAAATTCTCCAGCTCCTGACGATTACAGCGATACCATATATGTGTATGTTATTTGTTGTTTGTACCTGTAGTACAACCCAGAAACAATAGTGCGCATTTTTTTTACCTAAAACACACTGAAACTAACTGGCACTGATACCAATTTAAAAAAAAATTAAATAAATCTTGACTTTTGACCCTGACCTTGACCCAAACATTAACCCTGGCACTGAACTAGATCAAATCTTGATCTAGGTATTTTTTCTTTAATTTTTAATATTTATATATTTACAAATAGTTGTTTTGTTTTGTTTTTTCTCTCTCTGCATACAGTGTATCTCTCTCCTCCATTCAGAGAGAAAACAAAAACAAGGTTGGCGGACTTCAAAGTGACTGATCACTGTGATAGCCAGTCAGAGGCTATCACAGCGATTATCTGATCCAGAATTGGTAGTCCCAGGTCCCGATCATTAGAACGGGACCCGGGGCTCTCAGTGCCACTCCGGTCTTTGTGCTGGAGGCTCGCTGTGCGACGCACTCCTAGCACAAAGAAGGGTACGCAAATATGCGGCCCCACGGAAAAAAGCCAAGTTCTGTGAGGCATATTTGTGTGACGTCGGTGTCAAGGGGTTAATCTTCCTCACTTGTTATTGGTGGGGCCACAATAGGTTATTTCCTCAATAGTGAGCTGCACCCTGGTGATCACTGATTTCTTCCATGGTAATCAGTGAAATCTCTACCTGACAAAGGTCATTTACATCCTTAGTAGAAGGTTGGGCTCACTGTGACCTACTCCTGGTTGTGTCATTTTCATGTAGTTTCGTTTCTACAGAACAGAGAATATCAGGTTTTTCCTGCAGTAGAAGAGCAGCTCCAGAGGAATCACAGACAGGAGAGCGTTGCGCCTGCAGTGGGAGCTGGAAGGAACATTTTACAAGAAGACCGAACAGATTTGGGGATTTGACTATTGCATTAGCGAAGAGAGCTTCACCCTCGCCTAGAGAGACTTACACTTCGCCCTCGCCTCGAGAGACTTACACTTCGCCCTCGCCTAGAGAGACTTACACTTCGCCCTCGCCTCGAGAGACTTACACTTCGCCCATTCAGAAGTAAGTGAGAGTCTCCTGAGCTGTAAAGGTGAGTATAAGTGGGTGGCGGGTGGGAAATGAGTGTTCAAGAGACTATTGTCTTGTTAAACTCTAAATTCTTTTTTAGATTTACCATAGCTATTCAATATGACGGACCTAAACAAACCACTTATCTGTACAAAATCAAGCATGCTCTAGAATTACATACTGTAAATAATGATAGATCTAATGAAAACCGTACAAATCTTTGTTATGTTTATTTTATGTATTGATTACAGGGACTTACACTCTCCGGCCACTTTATTAGGTACACCTGTTCAATTGCTTGGTAACACAAATTGCTGATCAGCCAATCACATGCCAGCAACTCATTGCATTTAGGCATGTAGAAGTAGTGAAGACAACTTGCTGAAGTTCAAACCGAGCATCAGAATAGGGAAAAAAGGGGATTTAAGTGACTTTGAATGTGGCATGGTTGTTGCTGTCAGACGGGCTGGTCTGAGTATGTCAAAAACTGCTGATCTACTGGGATTTTCCCACACAACCAGTGAGTGGCAGTTGTATGGAGGAAAATGCCTTGTTAATGTCAGAGGAGAATGGGCAGACTGGTTGCTGCAACGTTCATATGGTAGGGTCAGAATTTGGTGGAAACATGAAAGCATGGATTCATCCTGCCTTGTATCACTGGTTCAAGCTGGTGGTGGTGGTATCATGGTGTGGGGTACCCATCCTGCCTTGTGTCAGTGGTTCAGGCTGGTGGTGGCAGTTTCATGCTGTGGTGGATCCATCCTGCCTTGTATCACTGGTTCGGGCTGGTGGTGTCATGGTGTGGGGGATCCATCCTGCCTTGTATCACTGGTTCAGTCTGGTGTGGTGGTGTCATGATGTTGGGGATCCATCCTTCCTTGTATCAATGGTTCAGTCTGCTGTGGTGGTGTCATGGTGTGGTGGATCCATCCTGCCTTGTATCAATGGTTCAGGCTGGTGGTGGTGGTGTCATGGTGTGGGGGACCCATCCTGCCTTGTATCAATGGTTCAGGCTGGTGGTGGTGGTGTCATGGTGTGGTAGATCCATCCTGCCTTGTATCAATGGTTCAGGCTGGTGGTGGTGTCATGGTGTGGTGGATCCATCCTGCCTTGTATCAATGGTTCAGTCTGGTGTGGTGGTGTCATGGTGTGGTGGATCCATCCTGCCCTGTATCAATGGTTCAGGCTGGTGGTGTCATGGTGTGGGGAATCCATCCTGCCTTGTATCAGTGGTTCTGGCTGGTGGTGTCATGGTGTGGTGGGATCCATCCTGCCTTGTATCAATGGTTCAGGCTAGTGGTGGTGTCATGGTGTGGGGGGATCCATCCTGTCTTGTATCAACGGTTCAGATTGGTAATGGTGTCATGGTGTGGGGGGATCCATCCTGTCTTGTATCAATGGTTCAAACTGGTGGTGGTGGTGTCATGGTGTGGGGGGATCCATCCTGCCTTGTATCAATGGTTCAAACTGGTGGTGGTGGTGCTGTCATGGTGTGGGGGGATCCACCCTGCCTTGCATCACTGGTTCAGGCTAGTGGTGGTGGTGTCATGGTGGGGGGGGATCCATCTTTCCTTGTATCAATGGTTCAGGCTTGTGGTGTTGGTGTCATGGTGTGGGGGGATCCATCCTGCCTTGTATCACTAGTTCAGGCTGGTGGTGGTGGTGTAATGGTGTGGGGGATCCATCCTGCCTTCTATCAATGGTTCAGGCTGGTGGTGGGGGTGTCATGGTGTGGGGGATCCATCCTGCCTTGTATCTGTAAGCCGTGTACCGGGGTGGGCTCCCCAGGATACAGTGAATGTGTAAGCCGTGTACCGGGGAGGGCTCCCCAGGATACAGTGAAGTCACGAACGAGGAAAGCAACCCCAACACCAGCTTTTGTCACAACAGAATTTTACTTAGATGTGGCAAATAAACAAAACCACAAATGCTGGAAACATACAATAAATTTACATACACCCACCCCAAAGGCTGAGACCCTTGTGCTGCACAGCACGGCACCTTCTGATGGATGAAGGTAGAAAGTGAAGTAATTCACCTACTGGTGGGCACAACTAAGCTGCCACACCTTACCTGTTATTACCCTACAGAGCAGGAATCAGTGTATGGGGGTACGGTATGGGGTAGTCTGCGGTGCAGCACAACAGCTTATAATCTTACACAAATCTACAGTATTCCCCCTCCCATAACTGGCCCTGTAGCACGTGCCTGAGTATTCCTTCTGAGCAAAACGCCAGTCTGGCTTGAGTGTGTAGGATTTTATCAGCTCTCCAATGTGAAATGTCACTTTAAGTTGTGGAGTCCTTCCAATAATCAGTAACAACACTTGTGGCCTGACACAAACAGAGACCCTAACTAACTAACTATAGGCCTGTCTCAGTCCTATAGGCGCCAACACTGAAATGAGGTGTGTGCACGATCTTAGCGACCTGGGTCTGCTTTGCACCCGCTGGTGACTCTGAACAGAACAAATGTCTCTTCAACAAGCCTTTCTCTGAGCAGGATCAGCGTCTTGAACACCATCAGCTTCACTTAGCTGCAGTTCTCACACCTGGATGCCAACGGACTCTCTTCTCACATGGCTCTTTTCCAGCAGTATCAACAAAACATGGCTGCAGTCTCTCTTCTTGTTCACTCGCCTTGAGAGAACCCCACCCCTTCCTGAATATAGAAATAGCTATGCAGTCTGAAGCTGTGCTACAAACAGTGACATCTTGTGTCCAAACTGCATAATGTCAGTCAGGACGTTCTCTAATTTACTTCACACAGTATTCAAACAATGAGAGCTTTTTCTCTTCTTACATATCAGTGGTTCAGGCTGGTGGTGGTGGTGTCATGGTGTGGTGTATCAATCCTGCCTTGTATCAATGGTTCAGGCTGGTGGTGGTGGTGTCATGGTGTGGGGGATCCATCCTGCCTTGTATCAGTGGTTCAGGCTGGTGGTGGTGTCATGGTGTGGGGGGATCCATCCTGCCTTGTATCAGTGGTTCAGACTGGTGGTGGTGGTGTCATGGTGTGGGGGGATCCATCCTGCCTTGTATTAGTGGTTCAGGCTGGAGGTGGTGGTGTCATGGTGTGGTGGATCCATCCTGCCTTGTATCACTGGTTCAGGCTAGTGGTGGTGGTGTCATGGTGTGGGGGGATCCATCCTGCCTTGTATCACTGGTTCAGGTTGGTGGTGGTGGTGTCATGGTGTGGTGGATCTATCCTGCCTTGTATCAATGGTTCAGGCTGGTGGTGGTGGTGTCATGGTGTGGTGGATCCATCCTGCCTTGTATCAGTGGTTCAGGCTGGTGGTGGTGGTGTCATGGTGTGGGGGATCCATCCTTCCTTGTATCATTGGTTCACACTGGTGGTGGTGGTGTCATGGTGTGGGGGATCCATCCTGCCTTGTATCAATGGTTCACACTGATGGTGTTTGTGTCATGGTGTGGTGGATCCATCCTGCCTTGTATCAATGGTTCAGGCTGGTGGTGTCATGGTGTGGTGGAGATTTCCTTGGCACTAGCAAGGTGGACCTAATAAAGTGGCTGGTGAGTGTATATCTGTACTCCAATTTTATCAGTATGTCATTTCTGAATAGCTTGAGAGAACTTCTTCCGAAAACAAATGTGCCTCGCCACAGCATGTTCATTTGATGTAGTAATTTTTTGTCACGTTTTGTATGTTTGGCTTTAAACGGTTCGTATCTTAAACAAAACCTTGATATTTCTGGGCATATTCCATCAAACTACAGGTGATGAGATGGAAGAACCCAACATCCCTCCATGTGACAAAATTCCTGATGACTCCGGAGTCACATCACAGCACTTCACTTATCAAGAAAGCCAAAATGAGAAAACTGAGGATGTTCCACATAAGCAAAGCAACGCTGACACCTACAAAGCAAGTCCACAACAGACCAATCTACAGCAAGAATATGACTCCTCCTCTGAGGAACCTGACACCTCATCACAGACAGAAGCCCTGCAAAATGACAAGCCCCACATTGACAGTGATATAGAAATGGAATCAGATGAAAACTATGCAGATTGTTCAGATGAAGAGCATACATCCTCTGAAAACACTATGTACAGGTGAGTGAGTTCAGGATTATAGGATAGTTACTCTGTTACTAAACTCCAGGCCAATGGTTAAGCATGAAGATGGTTTTGTATTCCTGTCTATACAGGCCTGCTGCTGGACAATGTTTAGTAAACAAAACAATTCTCTCCCTGTCAGATCTGCACACCGATTTGCATGGTTCTGCATAGCAGTGTGCTTACAATGAATCACAAACACAGAGCACATTGTAAAACAGCACACAGTTAACCCTTTGATTGCCCCAGATGTTAACCCCTCCCTGCCCAGTGCCATTAGTATAGTGTGCTTTTTATTAGCACTGATCACTGTATTGGTGTCACTGAAATGTCAGTGACACCAAGTCAGCTCCTTCCAGTGTCAGAATGTCCACCGCAGTCCCGTTATAAGTCGCTGATCGTCACCATTTCTAGTAAAAATAAAAAATCCCAGTACATATACCGCCATTTTGTAAAAGCTATAAATTTCATGTAAACCAATTAATTTACACGTATTGGGATTTTTTTTTTAGCAAAGACACGGAGCAGAATACATTTTGGCCAAAATTTATGATGAAATATGATTTTTACGTTTTTTTTTACTGGATAGGTTTATTAGCAAAAAGTCAAAAATACTGTATTTTTCTCAAAATTGTTGGAACTTTTTTTTTATAGCGCAAAAAATAAAAACCACACAGGCGATCAAATGCCACTGAAAGAAATCTTTGTGGGAAAAAAAGATGTAAATTTAATTTGGGTGCAGTGTTGCACGACCGCACAATTGTCAGTTAAAGTAATGCAGCGCCGTATCACAAAAAATGGCCTGGTCAGGAAGGGGGGGAAATCCTCTGGAAGGCGAGGGGTTAAAATGTGTCTTCTGTTAATTCTTGAATGAAAACAATTGCCTGTGCTCTGTCTCTTGTACATTTCGACTTAGTCTTGCTCAGTTGAACTGTTCTGCCTCTGGGAAACTCTGTACATTGCTTTGTCATATGCAGTCTCCTAATTTCTCTAGAGAAACATTAAAACTGAAAAAAGTGGGAAAAAAACTGCATTACACCCCAAACAATACAATGTGTGAATTAATGAGTGAAACAAATATATTCTGAAACAATAGTAAAACAAGTAGTGAACTGCTGCTACTCTTTCCCTGAACACCTGAAAGTACAAAACATAAAATGAGTGCGCTGTACACTAAATAATCATAAACAATAATCAATCAAATGCTGCTACATAAAAAGAGTGCATAAATTAATTGAAATGATACAAGTCCACATTCATACATTAAATAACCGCTTGCCGCCCTGCCACTGTGTATATACGTGTGTAGGGCGGCAGTGGAGAGCAAAAGCACGTTTTAAAACATGCTCGCGCTCCTGAAACATTCGCGGGTAGGGGGCGCGCACGCGTGCTCCCGCCGACCCGCGGGTGATACAATTTGATCCAGGAGGGATCAATCATTAGATTTCAGCCAGTGATTTCTGGCTGAAATCGGATGATCGGTCCCTGTCCTATCCTGTCCTGTGTTGACATTTACACAGGGCAGGATATGATGTCATTCTTCTCTGCCTGGACACATTCCGTTCCAGACAGAGAAGAAGACATACTAACAGTGAGTAAAACAGCACATACCTACAGTTAGAACACACCTAGGTCACATTTAACCCCCTGATCACCCCCCCCCCCCAGTTAACCCCTTCACTGCCCTGTCACCAGTGTCACTGATCAGTGAAGCAATTTTTACTGATCAGTGTCGCTGGCGACTTCCGATAGAGTTAGCGCCCCTCTCAGATAGCGCCAGTTTGCCTGCTAATACACCAGTAGTCCCGTCTAACCCCTTGATCGCCCCCCCCCAGTTAACCCCTTCACTGCCCTGTCACCAGTGTCACTGATCAGTGAACCAATTTTTACTGATCACTGTATCAGTGTCGCTGGCGACTTCCGATAGTGTTAGCGCCCCTCCCAGATAGCGCCAGTTTGCCCGCCAGTACACCAGTAATCCCGTTTAACCCCTTGATACCCCCCCCCCAGTTAACCCCTTCACTGCCCTGTCACCAGTGTCATTGATCAGTGAAGCGATTTTTACTGATCACTGTATCAGTGTCGCTGGCGACTTCCGATACTGTTAGCGCCCCTCCCAGATAGCGCCAGTTTGCCCGCTAGTGCACCAGAAATCCCATTTAACCCCTTGATCGCCCCCTCCCCCCCCCCAGTTAACCCCTTCACTGCCCTGTCACCAGTGTCATTGATTACAGTGAACAGATTTTTACTGATCACTGTATTAGTGTCACTGGTGACTTCCGATAGTGTTAGCGCCCCTCCTAGATAGCGCCAGTTTGCCCGCTAATGCACGGGATTTTTTTTACCAAAAACATGGAGCAGAATACATTTTGGCTTAAATTTATGACTAACTTTGAGTTTACTATATATTTTTTATAGCTGAAAGTAGAAAATATTGGTTTTGTTCAAAATTTTCGTATTTTTTTTGATTATAGCGCAAAAAATAAAAAGCGCACAGGTGATCAAATACCACCAAAAGAAAGCTCTATTTGTGTGAAAAAAAGGATGTAAATTTTGTTTGGGTACAGCATTGCATGACCGCGCAATTATTATTTGAATTAGTGCAGCACCAAACAGCAAAAAAAGGCCTGGTCATTAAGGGGGGTAAATCCTTTGGAGCTCAAGTGGATAATTAAAAGTCCCCAAATCCAATAACACAGCTCTGTGTGCTAAAGAAAGAGTGTCCCACACTGACACCCTAGTTAGCCATATCAAGGAGATGAATGGACAAGTGCAGGTTCACTTGAATGAATCCATCACATCAGACGGCTCTCCACATCATGCAAGGAAAGGTTTAAAAACAGAAGAATTAAACTTCATAGTGCGACCCAATTAACCAGCAAAGAATGTATTAAAGTATTGCATTTACATAGATAAGGTGCATAAAGGCAGTGTAAACATTTTAAATTCCCGCGGTGTCAGACCATCGGCCAGAATGAGGTGACGTCACAGAAAGCTCCGCCCCAACGTGTGTTTCTCTAAAAATGGCGTCCTCTGGGATCGGAGAATAGTCAAAACATTAAAACTGTGTTGTCACAGGACAATTATTTTCCACACTGCTTTAATATCATTTGTAGTTTTTCCATGCACCACTTGGGAAGCATACAAGACCCTCTCCCCAATGTACAGTATTAAAAACAGTTTTGTTTTCTTTGTTCTTTGTCTGTATTGCAGTGTGCAGCTCCCCATGACTTTTTGTTGAAATACCTAAAAACAAGAAAAGAGTGCGTGCAGAACTGAATTCTGACAGATTTTCTAATCGGACAACTTTGTACATTATTTACTGTGCTTGTCACACCTCCATGAACAATGGAGCTCATCAATCATTACATATCAGTGATTTTGCACACTGGTTCTTCAAACATTGATATTTTCAATGCTCTTTATTATGGATGTTGTACACATTGTTACACTCATCACAGGGTGCTTGCACAATTAAGGAATTTGCATTATTGGGAACATGGGCATGGATTGCAGAGGTTTTTGTTTTTAATTTTTTTTTTTTTTTTTTAAACACCTCCTGCCCATAGTATTGGGAAATGACGGACAGGCAGTGATAGGAATCAGCCTATGTCTGTAGCCCCTGTCCTCGTTATTTTACCCTCCAGGCCCGGGAGAAATAAAGCTCCAGACACCGAAGTGTGCAAGTTAAATCTCTGAAAGTTTAATGCATGGCAAGAACGGTTGTATAGAACTCAGAGGGCGTGGCTTAATCTCAGGATGAGCAATGAAACGTTCTATTCTTATCAATATAGTTACGTGAAGAACAGAAACTGAGGAATACCATATAAGAGAGATTTGTTTCATTAGAAATTAAACTAGTCTCAGAAAACGAGAGAAAAGTTATACTAACTGTTCACACATCTAGAAATGGAGGCATTATACAAAATGAATGACAGTTAATAAGACACATTTCCTTACCGGCGGGAGCTCTTTTGATCTGGGAGGAGGTCATATGATGTCCTCCCACTCTAGTCGCACAGGTGCGACCGTCAGATACAGTGGATTACGCATAGACTCCTGTTTTCTGGGTTAATGCTGCTATCTCCTCTCCACACATTGACTCCTGTTAAATTCAGAACAAATAGTGTATATATTTTGTATATGTTGATTACTTCTCACCTCTAGTTGCACTCTTTTTATGACTGTGTCTGGTCTGTGTTTGAGAAACATCCCCCCCATTCATGTGATCCTTATCAGTTCCTACTTGGGGCGGAGAAGAGTGATCATTTGATCATCTCCCTATATATTTAGATCAGCTCATGGGGGGGGGGGGATCACAGATGGGGGGCATAGTCACAGATGGGGTGCTGCTTTTGTGGGAATCGTGCTTTGATGGAGTGCTAAGACGCAGTTGAACACAGCAGTTTAACTAAAGCAGGATAACTCAAGCAGCAGGAAGATACAACAACAGCAAGAAACTCTACTGCATGCTGGACAGATTGCAAGCAAACACCCCGGGAAACATCTCTTACAAGTCTGAGTCCCACTCCGTGTGCATTTAATATGTCCCCTCTACTCCTCCTTTTCATATTACTTTCCCACGCTCCCAAAATCTCACTTCTTTACCCCTCTGCTCCACCCCAAAACTTGTACATCTCACCCTCACTGCTACCATCTCCTTACTACTGCTCTCATCACCTCCTGCTGACCCAAACACCAGGACTGGAAGGCATGTGCGCTCGTGTACATCCCCCTCCCATGTTACTTTCCTCACCCTTCTTCTTCTCCTAACCTCTGGGGATATCTCCACAAACCCTGGTCCTCCACTATTTCACCCCCACACCAGGCATCCTCTTTCTTCCGGGAATAGCTGCAATCCCCTCAATTTAACATCAGTCCCGGTGCTCCAAAAAAACCACCCTCCCTTTTTCATGTGTGCTCTGGAATGCCGGCTCTGTCTGTAATAAGCTCACCTCTGTCCATGACCTTTTGTCTCCCGCTCCCGTAACTTACTAGCAATTACAGAAACCTGACTCCAAGCAGCAGATTCTGCTTCTCCCGCAGTACTTTCCTATGGAGGTCTCATCTGGACCCACTCACCCAGACCCAGTGGTCGGAAAGGTGGGGGGGTTGGTTTGCTTCTATCCCCACTCAGCACCTTTCAAGTCCCCCCTAACCCTCCCTCTCTATCCTTCTCTTCTTTCCAGACTCACTGCATCCGGCTGTTTTCTCCCATTTCTCTGAGGATTGCAGTGATCTATCAGCCTCCTGGACCCGTGTCCCACTTTCTTGATGATTTCTCCACCTGGCTACCCTACTTTCTCTCCTATGAACCACCCGCTATCATTCTCAAAGATTTTACCATCCCCATTAATGTCAACAACCCGGCTACATCCCAACTCTTCAACCTAACCTCATCTTTTACATTAGCACAATGTATACCGTCCTCCACTCACTCTGATGGGAATACATTAGACCTTGTTTTCTCCCATCTTTGCACTCCCTACAACCTCACAAACACCCCCTTTCCTCTCTCTGATCACAATCTCATCGCCTTCACAGTGTCTTCGTCTTCAAACACCTATCCCTCCAAGCAGCAAACAATTACCCGCAGAAACCTTCACAACTTGAACCCGGCTCCTTTCCACTCTGCAAATGACCAACTCTATGACAGAATCTCTCCCATGTCCTGCCCTGACCTGGCCACTGCTGTCTACAACCGTTTGCTATCATCCACATTGGACTCACTTGCTCCTCTAACAACATGAAGCATCAGGCCCCGCCCATTACAACCTTGGCAGACTGACCACACCAGAAATCTTAAACAACATAGTCGTGCAATGGAGCGATTGTGGCATAAAACCAAATCCCAGCAAGCATTCACCCAATATAAATTTGCTTTCTTAACATACAAGTCCTCCCTTCATGCTGCCAAACAAGCCGACTTTGTCACTCTTATTAACCCCTCGCCTACCAGGCACTTATACCCCCTTCCTTACCAGGCCAATTTTCAGCTTTCAGCGCTGCCGCACTTTGATTGACAATTGCGCGGTCATGCAACATTGTACCCATATGAAATTTTGATCATTTTTTTCTCACAAATAGAGCTTTCTTTTGGTGATATTTAATCGCCACTGGGCACTTTACTTTTTGCGCTATAAATAAAAAAATTGCAAAAAATTTGAAAAAAAAAAAAGTTTCTTTGTTTCTATTATAAAATTTTTCAAACAGTTTTTTTTTCTCCTTCACTTATGTGCGTCGATGAGGCAGCACTGATGGGCACTGATAGGCACACTGATGGGCACTGATAGGCAGCACTAAAGGGCACTGATAGGCAGTACTAATGAGGTGGCACGGATAGGCGGCACTGATAGCACTAATGAGGTGTCACGGATAGGCGGCACTAATATGCAGCACTGATAGGCGGCACTGATGATGGGTACTGATAGACGGCACTGACTGGCATCACTGCTGGGCACTGACTGGCACAACCCCTGGGCACTGACTGGCGGCACTGACTGGCAGCACTGCTGGGCAGCACTGGTGGGTGGCACTGGTGGGCAGCACTGGTGGGTGGGCACAGGTGGGTGGCACTGGTGGGCACAGGTGGGTGGCACTGCTGGGCACAGGTAGGTGGCACTTCTGGGCACAGGTGTGTGACACTGCAGAATGGCACAGGTGGGTGCACTACTGGGCACAGGTGTGTGATCTGCTGGGCACAGGTGGGCGGAGCTAGTGGGCACACTGCTGGGCACAGGTGGGCGGAACTTGCGGGTGGCACTGCTGGGCACCGATCATCAGGGCACTGATCATCAGTGCCCTGATGATCGGTGCCGATCCCCGCTCTGACAACTGCCGGTTCTCGGCAGTACTTTCCTCACGATCTGACAGCGTGAGGAAAGTGCAGCCGAGAACCGGCACTTGCATTTCCCTCTGATCAGCGTGTCATTGGACACCTCTGATCACGTGGTAAAAGGCCGCTGTGATCGGCCTTTTACCACATCACGTGATCAGCTGTGTCCGTAGGACACAGCGATCACGGAGATCGCCGGGTGCGCTCCCCCTGGGGCGCGCAGGAGAGCGCGTTCTGGGAGGCCGTCATATGACGTGGGCGGGTGGGCGGAGCTAGTGGGCACACTGCTGGGCACAGGTGGGCGGAACTTGCGGGTGGCACTGCTGGGCACCGATCATCAGGGCACTGATCATCAGTGCCCTGATGATCGGTGCCGATCCCCGCTCTGACAACTGCCGGTTCTCGGCAGTACTTTCCTCACGATCTGACAGCGTGAGGAAAGTGCAGCCGAGAACCGGCACTTGCATTTCCCTCTGATCAGCGTGTCATTGGACACCTCTGATCACGTGGTAAAAGGCCGCTGTGATCGGCCTTTTACCACATCACGTGATCAGCTGTGTCCGTAGGACACAGCGATCACGGAGATCGCCGGGTGCGCTCCCCCTGGGGCGCGCAGGAGAGCGCGTTCTGGGAGGCCGTCATATGACGTCCACTCAGAACTGGCCGGCCGCAGTGCAGCCGTCATTCGGCTATCTGCGGTCGGCAACTAGTTAATACCTTGTCATCCAGTCTTCGTCGTCTCTACTCTACTTTTAACTCTCTACTTTCTCCACCTCCACCCAGCACCTCACTCACTGCTTACGAGATTGTAAATAATTTCAAAAACAAGATTGACGCAATTCGTAAGGGCATCGCCACTGCACAGACATCCATCCCACTTATCATACCTTATACTAAACCTCCCTCAACACTTTCCTCTTTTGACCTCGCTACTACCGAAGAGGTCACTAAGGTTTTCTCAGAAGCCCGTCTCACTACCTGCCCCCTGGATCCTGTCCCCTCACAACTACTACGGTCACCCTCTTCTTCCATCCTATGCTCCCTCACTCACATCTTCAATCTTTTCCTCTCTACTGGTGCCTTCCCCTCCCCTCTAAAGCATGCGCACATAACTCTTATACTTAAAAAGCTCTCCCTGGACCCCAACAACCTGAACAACTTAAGACCCATCTCCCTGCTGCCATTTAGCTCTAAACTCCTAGAACGCTTAATCTACAATCGCCTGAGCTCCTACCTCACCGACAACAACCTTCTTGACCCTTTACAGTCTGCATTTCACTCACTACAGTCCACTGAAACTGCCCTACTAAACCTCACTAATGATCTACTAACAGCTAAAACCAATGGCCACTACTCTGTACTCATCCCAACCAATGGCCACTACTCCATACTCTTACTACTTGACCTCTCTGCGGCTTTTGATACGGTTGACCATCCCCTCCTCCTCAAAAAACTCCACTCTCTTGGCCTCAGGGACTCTGCTGTTTCCTGGTCCTCCTCCTACCTATCGCAGCGCTCCTTCAGCGTTACCTATAACGTTGCCACTTCCTCGTCACTCCCTCTTTATGTAGGGGTCCCTCAAGGTTCTGTCCTTGGACCCCTTCTCTTCTCTATCTACACCTCCTCCCTTGGTCACTTGATAAACTCCCATGGCTTTAAGTACCATCTCTATGCTGATGACACACATATCTATCTTTCTACCCCTCACCTCACCCCTTCAGTCTCCTCTCACATTACTAACCTACTAAGCAACATATCGGCATGGATTTCACTCCACTTCCTCAAACTCAATCTTTCCAAAACTGAGCTCTTAGTATTCCCCCCCACCTGTGCCCCCTCCCCTGACTTCTCCATCAAGATCAATAATACAGTCATCAGTCCCTCCCCTCATGCCAGGGTACTAGGTGTAATCCTAGACTCCCATCTGTCTTTTCACCCCCAAATCCAATCCCTGTCCAAATCTTGTAGACTTCACCTCCGCAACATCTCCAAGATACTCCTGTTCCTAACCTCGAAAACCACTAAGCAACTTATTCACTCCCTTGTTATTTCTTGCCTTGACTATTATAACTCCCTCCTCATTGGCCGACCTCATCGCAGGCTATCCCCTCTTCAGTCTATCATGAATGCTGCTGCCAGACTCATCCACCTTACAACTGTTCTGTATCTGC
The DNA here is from genome assembly GCF_062004578.1 of Staurois parvus. NCBI lineage: Eukaryota > Metazoa > Chordata > Amphibia > Anura > Ranidae > Staurois > Staurois parvus. The sequence goes on from NW_028319048.1 coordinate 2,122,501, forward strand.
CACCCCTCTCTGCCAATCCCTCCACTGGCCTCCACTCAGTGTCCTCCATCCCTCTCTCCCAATCCCTCCACTGACGTCCACTCAGTGTCCTCCATCCCTCTCTGCCAATCCCTCCACTGACCTCCACTCACTGTCCTCCACCCCTCTCTGCCAATCCCTCCACTGACCTCCACTCAGTGTCCTCCATCCCTCTCTGCCAATCCCTCCACTGACGTCCACTCAGTGTCCTCCATCCCTCTCTGCCAATCCCTCCACTGACCTCCACTCAGTGTCCTCCATCCCTCTCTGCCAATCCCTCCACTGGCTTCCCATTGCCCAACGGATAAAATTCAAAACATTAACAATAACGTATAAAGCCATTTATAACTCCGCCCCAAATTACATCAATGATCTTGTCTCTAAATATCACCCAAACCGTACTCTTCGCTCCTTGCAAGACCTCCTGCTCTCTAGCTCCCTTGTCTCCTCCTCCCCCCATGCTCATCTCCAGGACTTTTCCAGAGCTTCCCTCATCCTATGGAACTCTCTACCCTAATTTATCAGACTATCGCCTACTCTGCTCACTTTTAGGCGATCTCTGAAAACCTCTCTCTTCAGGGAAGCCTATCCTGCCCTCAGCTAATAATGGAGTCTTCTACTCCTCCTATCAGTCCATCCCACACAGTTACTACCTTTTGTACCACTAGCCCCTCCCTCCTAGATTGAAAGCTCCAAGGATCAGGGCCCTCCTTTCTCTCTTGTATTGAACTGTATTGTCTCTCGTTATATTGTAAAGCACTGAGCAAACTGTTGGCGCTATATAAATCCTGTATAATAATATAATAATAATAATAGGCTCTGTACCATGTAATTAGCTTTGTCCAATCACAGTTGATCATATGTAAACAGGAAATGTGGTTATTGGCAGTCATCCTCGTGCTGACAGAGAGCCAATAAGCAGCAATCCTCAGAGGGGACATCTACACTGATAATCAGGACACTGATCATCAGTGTCCATGAGTGCTGCCTTTCAGTGCCCATCAGTGATGCCTCTCAGTGTACATCAATGCTGTCTATCAGTGCTGCCTATCAGTGCCCATCAGTGATGCCTGACAATACCCATCAGTGCTGGTTATCCGTGCCCCCTCATCAGTGCAGTCTATTAGTACCCATCAGGGCCACCTATCTGTGCCACCTTTCAGTTTCAATCAGTGCCGCCTATCAGTGCCCATCAGGGCCGCCTATCAGTGTCCATCAGTGCTAACTGTCAGTGCCACCTGTCAGTGCCTATCACTACTACCTATCAGTGACCATCAGAGCCACATATCAGTGCCCATCAGTGCCACCTATCAGTGTCTCCACATCAGTGCCGCCTCCTCTATCAGTGCCACCTATCAGTGCAGCCTCATCAGCGCATGTCAATGACAGAAAAAAATTACTTCTTTACAAAATTTTATAACAGAAACTGAGCGATTTCCCCAAATTGTTGGTATTTTTTTGTTTGTTTAGCAAAAAATAAAAAACCCAGTGGTGATTAAATACCACCAAAAGAAAGCTGTATTGGTCTAAAAAAAAAGATAAAAATTGTATTTGGGTACAGTGCTGCATGACCGCGCAATAGTCATTCAAAGTGTGGCAGTGCTGAAAGCTGAAAATTGGCTTGGACTGGAAGGGGGTAAAAGTGGCCAGTAGGCAAGTGGTCAATGTTTTTTTTGTTTTCGTCCTGATATATTTTATAACCTAATGTCATGAATTGAAGTAACCTTTATTTTTTACTCGCATGAATCACCCAATAATAAATGAGCTTGGGTTCTCGTAGTTAAATATCTCTTTTTTTCAGTGTTTCTCCAGAAGAATCCCAAAAGTCAAGAAAAGAAATCCATGATGGTGAGTTATATAAAAATAATCAACACTGAAGTACAACATGCAGAATGCCAAGTCTAACAGAACAAACAAATGTAACTAACCTATGCAGCAAGGAGCACATGGAAGGGCAATGCATGTCAAAAAACAACAAACAAAAATTCCTAGCCCAGGCAGCCTGCAACAGACCAGATTGCCCCATCCAACAGTTCATGTTAAAACAAGGGGTTTAGTTTTCTTTGGAAATACATGCATTAGCTGCAGAGGTCACTTCACAGCACCCCAGTATATCAGCAGTCCTAACTCTCTTGTGAGAGCCTCCAAAGTTGGAGCACATACAGTATGTGATAATGGATAGATTAAGGGCAGGTATACCCGGGGGGGGGGGGGCCTTTAAGGAGGGGTAAAATATGCTGTTGGGGTGCTGGACTTTGACTTCTCTGGTAAGTGCCCAGAATATGCCTGGTAATGGTTAACATGGCAGCTTTTCAGTGTGCCATTACCGTATACTAGGTCCTTGAAATATAATATGCAAGTAAAGAAGATGAAAGCTCCACAAACATTTAATTGAAACTTAAAACACAAGTTAAACAAAAATGTATTACTGGCAAATGCTTAATGACCAACCTGTTTTGGAGTACAGACCTATGCTAAGCATTTACTGAAGTTAGAGTGATCAAACCATCAAGGCTAAGAAGAACATGGAAGGGTAAAGAGATATTTGAGGATAAAAGGAAAACAATTTAGATGGGCTAAAGCAGGGGTGTCACACTGGCGGACTTCCAGCTATTGCGAAAAAGTCCCATCATGCCTCTACCTTTGGGAGTAATGCTTGTAATTGTCAATCTTGCAATGTTTCATGGGACATGTAGTTTGGCAACAGCTGGAGGACCGCTAGTTTAACACCTGAGGGCTAAAGCATGCAATGGCATTAATAGATTGTTGATTGAAGAATGATCCTGTACTAGCATTTGAATGAGGAGTACTCAGGTATCAATGTCTATATGTCTATAACAGGAAGAATGCCTCATTGCCAGTGGTCAGTGTGTGTGTGTGTGTGTGTGTGTGTACACGTGTGTACAATGGCTATATGGCCTTCTTATTGGAAGGATAAATGACCATAGAAGAAATAATGCTCTATCGGGGCCAGAAGGATGAACAGTGCCCCTGCACAGAGGGAGGAAGAATGCCCCATCATTTGTGGACACTGGGATGAAGAATAACCTGGTGTTGGTGATGTGAAAAAAGATTGTCAGTATTAGGAAGAATGCCCTAGCATTGGTATACAGTATATACAGTATTGGGAAGATTGTTTGGTTACAAGTTGTCAGTGTAGGAAGAATGACTCTATGTTGGTGTTGGTTGGAGGAAATAAATCTTCCAAAATCAGTATCCATAGAAATATTGTCTATCGGTGTCCAGTAAAATATTACACATGCACATTGCTCATCATGTAAGCCTTTTTATTAGTTCATATTTGATGAGGGAGAGACAAGTCTCTTTTTATCCAGGAAGAAAATGTATTATGTTAGAGACTAGATCCAGAAATATTACACAGATACAGTGCACATAATGTAAGCGGTTTAAGCAGGCCACATATAAATAGTGAGAGACAAGGTACTTTTTATCCAGAAAGAAAATATATGGTGGGTTATGTCAGAGGCAAACATATTACACACGCATACTGCAAATCTTTTTTAGTTTTTTGCATTTAAGGAAGAAGAGTGTCAGAACCTTGGGTATGACCAGAAATGTGTAGACTGACATAGGGAACACCAGGCTTCAGGAGTAATGAAAATAATACCATTTATTTGTGAGACACAGTAACAATGCACAGTGCAACAACAACAACTAAATAATAAACCCTACACCCAATACAAACACAAACAGCAACAAGAGTAGTCAGGCCAGCCGGGGTCATACACGGGGCAGGTAGCAGGTTAGCAGAGGCTCAAGGATACACCAAGGCACTGACTGCAGGACTGGCTACTGCTTAAATACAACTCTTGCAATCAGCCTCAGGTGATGGTTTGATTGCAGGAGGTGAGATCCTGGCTGCTGAAAAGCACCCGCTGGCAAGGACCGGTACTGCAGCCCACACGGCAGGTGAGCCCATTCCTGACAGTACCCTCCAAGGAGCGGCCTCATGACGCTCCAAACAGTCCTTAATGGCCAAAATGTTCCACTGCCCAGGTCAGGTAACTGGCCGGATATCCCACTGCCAGAGTCAAGCGACTGGCTGGGTTTCCTGCTGGTAGACCTATCTTTTTGTAGGAGACCGCAGGAAGGCAGGTTGCTGGACACAGGATTTCCAGAAGCAGGCTGGGAATCAGGGGCTGGCACATCGGGCACATCGGGCTGGGCAGCAGGCACATCGGGCTGGGCAGCAGGCACCGGGTCATCGGGCTGGGTAGGATCATCGGGCTGGGTAGGATCATCAGGCTGGGTAGGATCATCAGGCTGGGTAGGATCATCAGGCTGGGTAACGTACATTGGGTCATCAGGCATCAGGGCATCAGGCTTAACAGCAGGCACCGAGGTATCAGGCACGACAGCGGGCACCGGGTCATCTGGCAGGATAGCGTGCACCGGGTCATCTGGCTGGACAGCGGGCATTGGTGCATCAGGCTGGATAGCAGGCATCAGGGCATCAGGCTGGTTAACAAGCAGCGGGTCATCAGGCTGGATAGCGGGCATCGGGGCATCAGGCTGGATAATGGGCATCGGGGCATCAGGCTGGATAACAGGCATCAAGGCATCAGGCTGGATAACAGTGATCAAGGCATCAGGCTGGATAGCAGGCATTGGGGCATCAGGCTGAATAACAGAAGGTGGGTTCTCAGACCACAGGTTGGCCGATTTGGATACTGGCAGGATGGTACTGGTTGGAAAGAATTTTCGCTTCTTCTTGGGTTTAATTACTGAAGCACTGCAAGTGAATTCAGGGCTGTAAACGGAGGGAGCAGCTGAAGACAGAGAAGAGCTGAAGGATGGAACAGAGAAGGGAGCAGATGCTACAGAGAACTTCTTTACAGGGTTAAAAGGCAGGATAGGTGCAGCCAGTGGGAACAGGGTACTGACATGTGGTTGATGGCAGGGTATACTGGGCTGTAACTGGGGGTGCTGTCGGGAATGGAGGCAGAGAGCTCTGAGAAAATGAATGATTAGAAGCGGGACTGGGTTCTTGCAAGCTGACTGAGGCTGGGTGTAACAAATCTGACCATGTCTGTTGTACTGGTTGAACAAAGCTCAGCTTACACATAGACTGTCTGACCAAAGACTGCACTGTGTTTATACAATCCACAAGCACATGTGGTGAACATGCTGAGTAATGCTCCAAGAAGCAATCCGGATCATCCTCCATCAACCATACCAGTGATTCTACTTGATCCACACTGAATGGCGGGGAAAAGTCATCCCTGTTTTCAGGGGTACTGGACAGAGCCAAATTCAGCACAAGCCTGGATCAAACACTGTGCCCTGATCAACTAAAGAATGAGCAACCCGCATGCACTCTAGCAGCTGATCCCTGGCATACTCCTTCAGTATCTGATAGCAGTATTCCCTGTCTTCTAAGACTAGCAGAGACAAGAACACAACCTCCTCAGGATGCATCCTTCGCAAACAGCAAGCCAAGATGGCTTCCCTGTGCAGCCACCTTTGGTCAGGACTGGCCTTGGTGTTATGTCAGAACCTTGGGTATGACCAGAAATGTGTGGACATGACCTCATGTAAGTTTTTTCAGTAGCCCACATTTGAAGAGGGAGGGATGAGGCACTTTTTAACCATAAAGATTACAGTGTCAGAGACAGGAGCCAGAAATATTGTACAGTAAGTATTTAATCAGTTGGAGGAGGATGCATTTTAAAAGGGACACACAGCAGTGCGCATGCGTGGCCGGCGGTGACGGACATGTCTCCCTGAGGCTCCTCCGCACCGCAGGGAGGACAGCCGTCCCGGCCTGCGATCCTGGCCCACACAGCGGCGCAATTATCCGCAACAGCTCTGCCATCACCCCTACCACACACCAGCATGTTTAGGGGAGCATCCAGGCACCAACAGCCACTGCCGGGTAAGCCGATTAAGGAAGCCCTGGCACGGGCCTCCAAAAAGATGGCCGCCGCACCCAAGCACAGCAGCAAGCCAGCACCAGCCTCCCAGTACGCAGCCCTGCACACTGAGCAGCCGAGCCATCCCTGCACGTCCAAGGGTGAGTCTGATGCTGACACAGGACCCCCCATGCATGCCTTAGCACCTGACCTCTCGACCCCTGACCTGCTAGCTCGCTTTGAGAAAATGCTGTATAAGGCCCTGAAGCAGACCTCAGACCGCATTACCGATAAGCTGTCCAAGGAGATTCGTGAGTTAGGGCAACGCACCGCTGACCCAGAGCAAAGGGTGGATGACCTTGACACCTCACTTCAAACACTAGGAGACAAACTTGACCTCTGACGAAAATATCATGTTACAGTCGCGCCTGGAGGACTTTGAAAATCGGGCTAGGCGCTCCAACGTGTGAATTCGTGGCCTTCCTGAGTCGATAGTAGATGTCCAATCCACTGTTACTGCGCTATTTCAGGAGCTCGCTCCCGCTATACCTAGAATTGGATAGGGTTCACAGGGCGCTCGCTCCAAAAACGCACTGACGGCCCGCCACGAGACATCATAGCTAAACTGCATTTTTTTCGCTCAAAGGAACAACTTCTGCAAGCAGCTCGCAACGCGGGCTCCCTCATGTTCCAAGGTCATACCTACCAACTATTTCAAGACCTTTGTCCCAGCACCATTACCAAACGAAGGGCCATGAAGCCACATCTTTTGGTGCTTCAACAACAAGGCATACCCTACAAATGGTGTTTTCCCTTCGCAGTGCGTTTTCGGTACCAAGCCCGTGACCACACCTGCAAGACCACGGACGAACTCCAGAAAACATTACAGAACCTTCAGTTGCATCCTCCCTCGACACCATTGGAAACCTCCAGGCAACGTTCGGCATCGTGCTCTCCTCAGAAGTCTCATCCGCCACATATCTCCAACGGTCATCTCAACATCCACAAATGTGGACTTTTCTCCTCACCTGCTCCATCTCCACAGGACACTATGGACTGAGTCCCGTCTGCCACCCTTCGCTCTCAAGCCTGCATTCAACGCAGCGTACCCCCGCCATTTTTGTGGCTGACACCCGTCGTGTCTGCTCCTCTTTCTCCACATCTGACGGCGGACGTCACGAACTTGTATCCTTGTATTAGCCTCCAGGGCTCATGCTGTTATACCACTACCCTGAATCTTTTTTCCTTAGTAGCTAAGGGTCCGCTGTGCCTTAAACCCCACTTACAAGTCTAACTGATTGAACTTGCCTAGTTATGGTTTTGCCTGTATTTTCTTTTTTTTTTTATATATATATATGAGGTTCATGGGTCAGGCGTCACGGAAGATTTTGTTCCTGTAACTCTATTGTCCCTTTTTCCTGGACATCCGTGGCCACTTGCCTCTGGAACCTCCTGACCCTTTTAGTGTCTTAATTTTAATGTCTTCACCTTGTTGTTTCTGTTCCCTCCAGGATCGCACCATTACATTTATGTTTACATGCTGTCCTCCCCGCGGTCTGCGTACCTGTGCACTCGCCACTAGCCCCCTTGGTGTCGCGTTTTTTTTGGCACCACTTGGGCTATACCAGCTCCCCGGACCACCTGACATTAGGGTACTCCTGGGGACCACTTCTGGGCCTCCTACCTCTCTGTATGTTACCTCCCCTCAGCCTGTTCCCCTTCTCCCCCCCTCTGCGACTCTGCATCTTCGCCTATTACCTACTCACATTCAGCGGTCTTACACCTTGATTTCCTAATTTTCTCTCTTTTGGTACCACACTACGATCTGATTCAATACTTGTTCTTCCCATAGGTTCCCTAAACATTCTCACCCTGAATGTACAGGGTCTTAATATACCACAGAAACGCAGCAAAGCATTCCGCTCCTTTGCCTCGCATAAAGCCCATATAGTCTGCCTCCAGGAAACACACTTCACTCCCACCTTCACTCCCAATTTTTTTGGCCCTCACTACCCACTGGTCTATGTGGCCTCTGCAGCTATCAAGTGTAGAGGGGTCCTTATAGCTTTTCACCGAACAACGCCTTTCAAATTGCACACTGGGATTAAAGACCCTGAAGGTCGCTATCTTATACTTATCGGACAACTTCTGGATTTTGAGGTCACCATTGCCACATACTATGCCCCAAACCAGGGTCCCTTACCATTTTTTTCCCATCTGTTCTCAGTTATTGATTTCCATAAACGGGGTACGCTACTAATCTGCGAGGATTCAAATTGCACGATATACCCATTCTTAGATAAATCCCCTCAACCCCCCCATTTCACCCACATCTAAACAAACATTCCAATCCACCCTACAGCAATATTCTTTGATAGATACATGGGAGGGAACTCAATCCGGTCACACGCCAATATACTTTCTATTCCCACCCACATAAGACATTTTCAAGAATCGACCATATCTTTATGACTGCTAGTTCTTCCCCTCGAGTGCTGAACTCTGATATCCTCCCAATTCCTTGGTCGGACCATTGCCCTGTGTTTACATCCATTACCTCTTTGGCCCCTTCCCCCCCAGATCCATCTTGGATCATCAATGAGAGCCTTTTAACTAACCTGTCGCACTGCGCAGAAATAGAAACGGTGCTTAAGGAGTACCTACCTTTTAAACATAATTCGGAAACCTCCCCTCTCCTTCTTTGGGAAGCCCACAAACCTGTGCTTCGCAGATTTTGCATCAGTAAAACTTCCTTCCTAAACATGGAAAAGAGACAAAAACGCCTTCTTCTCGAACAAACTTACGACCAATCACACCGAGCCTTTCAAGTCACCCCTTCCGTTGCCAATCGCGAAACCCTGGAACAATCCAGGCTAGCCCTCGATCTCCTTCTCACGGACCAAGCTGAACTTTCCCTCTGCAGATCTCGGCACAAATTTTATACAAAAGCCAACAAACCTGGCACCTTCCTAGCACTCTCCATCCGTAAGCTAGACCAGATCATTAAACCCATTTGCCTACGTACTTCGTCTGACCACCTCACAAGTAACCCAGAACAGATCCTACAAACCTTCCACAAACATCTTTCACGTCTTTATTCCACTTCCACACCCTTTGACTCTTCCCAGGCTGATACCCTTTTTGCCTCTCTCCAGTTCCCGAAGCTTTCAGAAAACGATCTCAGTACTCTATAACGACCTATCACTACAGATGAAACATTAAACGCTATTAAACTTCTAAAACCACGTAAGAGTCCAGGCCCTGACGGCTTTTCTGCTACATACTACAAAATATTTGCCCACCTTCTCACACCAGTTCTTACAAGTGCGTTCAACGCCATACTGTCAGGTCATACCTTCAACACTGATACACTGCAGGCTAACATCTCGATGATCCCTAAACCGAATTCAGACGACACACAGTGGTCCAATTTCAGGCCAATATCCCTTCTTAACATCGATATCAAACTATTAGCCAAAATCCTATCGACGCGCCTTAACGCATGTATTGGATCCCTAATCCATAACAACCAGGTAGGCTTTATACCGACTCGACAGGTTGGGGATAACGTCCGGCGGGCAACCCTTCTGGCTCACATAGCTAAATCCCGCAAAATTCCCACCTGTTTCCTGTCTCTGGACATACTCAAGGCCTTTGACACAGTCTCATGGCCGTACCTGCAGTACATTCTGCACCGTTGGGGCTTTGGTCCTCACTTATTAACCTGGATATTCTCTCTCTACCATGAACCTTCGGCCAGAATCAAATACTTAGGTCATCGGTCAGCCCGATTTCCAATTTTACGAGGCATTAGGCAGGGTTGCCCCCTATCCCCTCTGCTTTTTGCCTTGGCTATGGAGCCGTTGGCCCTTCTGATTAGGACCAATCGGGATGTTCGTGGTCTTGAGATTGGAGGCACTTGTCATAAACTATGTTTATTTGCAGATGACGTCCTACTTTTTCTCACCTCTCCTTTGACCTCAACTCTACTCTCCTCCGGTTACTCGATAGGTTCGGCTCTCTTTCAGGTCTCCATATAAATCCCCAGAAGTCGCTGGCGCTTAATATTTCACTCCCCCCTAGCGAACTAACCCAATTGAAGCAGATTCTCCCGTTCTTGTGGTCACAAGGCTCCATTCCCTTTTTGGATATAAAACTTTCCCCAAACATTCCAGACCTTTATACTGCCAACTACATCCCAATCTTAGCTCAACTTACAACACTCATGTCCAAATGGTCCTCCCTTCCACTTGCTTGGCTAGGCAGAATAGCAGTCGTGAAAATGTCCATCCTTCCCAAAATTCTATACCTCTTCAGAGTCCTCCCAATTCCGATACCTGCTCATTATCTGTGTACTTTGCAAAGCCGCATTTTTTCCTATGTATGGGGCAAGGTCCTCCCACGCGTCTCCCGCTCCACCCTCTATCTCCCTAAGCTCAACAGCGGGCTAGGTCTCCCAGATATCAGTAAATATTACCAGGGGGTGCATATAGCCCAGTTGCCAAAATACCATGCCACCTACGAAACCCCGCAGTGGGTTATCCTAGAGTCGATATAGTGCGACCCCCTATCTACAGCTAACCTACTCTGGTTGAGACCTATAGATCGCCGTCCGGTCACCAACCCTGCCACTTCCCAATTTTTGCATCTCTGGGATAAACTAAAATCTCTTTACCTCCTCCAGTCACCACATAATCCCCTCCTCTCCTATCTCCGCAACCCAGCCTTTCCCCCAGCTTGGCCCTCACCACACGCCTTTAGCCACTGGTTTTCAGCTGGTCTTGACCGAACTCATCACTTCATGCTTAGGAACAAATTTAGATCCTTTGCTTTGATATGTGAAACTCATGAACTTCCACCTTCTGAAATATTCCGCTACCTGCAATTGAAGCATTTCTACGCCCCGTACACCGCAGTAGCTAACCCAACACCCGCCATGTCCCTCTTTGAACGAGCTTGCCATAACGATCCTCATAGACGTGACCTCATATCATACCTGTACTCACTCTTCATGACCCCACCTGCAGCACAACCACCTTCCTACACACAGAAATGGGAAACTGACATAGGACGGCAGATTGACCCCTTGGACTGGGACCGCATTTGGTCTGCTACCATGGAGTCATCACAAAATATCATGGCATTGGAGACCCACTACAAGGTCCTGACCCGCTGGTACTTAGTCCCAGCAAGAATAGCTAAGTATACCCCCAACTATCCTGCGGCATGCTTCAGAGGCTGTGTAGACCTGGGCACTTTCCTCCATATTTGGTGGGAATGTCCAACTGTTCGAGCTTTCTGGACGGAAGTTTTTAAAATACTTTCTCTACTAAGTGCGGAAACCCTCCACCCTAGCCCATTAATAGCGCTGCTTAACCTACGACCACCTGATATCACAAAAATACAATTCAAACTTATCCAGCAGGTCACCACAGCTGCCAAACAAGTAATCGCCAAATCATGGAAATCTCCCTCGCTAAATGTCACAGTGGTTCAAAATAAGGTAACTCAGGCTATGATTCCCGCTAAAGTAGAAGCCACAATCTTAGATACCATCCCGAAATTTACGATGATTTGGGACCCCTGGGTAGAACACTTTCTTCCGTCTAACTTTGATGATTCTCTCATTTCAGGATATCTTCACCTAAGCCTAGCTGAGGATAGTAAAGGATGTGAGGCTTCTAGCTTCTCCTGCTCTCTCCCTCTTGCTGTCTGTCTTTTGGCCTTCCCTCTGTCCAGGGGCAGACCCCCCAACACAGGGGTCACCTACAGGTGACAAGGCCCTGGACTCACAGACTTCCAGGCTTTTGAGTATTTATTGGTTGTTCCCACCCCTCCTGAGCCTTGCCTCCTTGGGGTTTGGTGGGAACTCTATAAATATTCAGGAAACAGGGGAGAGCCTCATCCTTTGAAGGACTGCATAGTGAAAACACAAATGAACCCCTTCTCTTCTGCCTACAGGGAAGCCAAACTAAATTTGCCTACACTTGGTAACACTGAGGGTGCTACACTTGCATGTCGCTGTAATAAATAATCTCAAACGAGCGCTGGGTAAAACAGGTAGAGCTGCTGGCATAAAAGGTAAAACCTCTAAAACCTTCTCATAAAATCATAACATATATATGCAGCACTGAATAAAATGATGAATAAATACATAAATTAACTGCTTAATAATATCCTATGCAATAAATAGTGTAAAAGAGCGCTTCAAGGCGCTAACAACGGTAATGTGAATAACGTCCAGGTGTGACGTAATAAAGTGCATATAGTGGGATAAAATCAAATAATTTCAAGTTCAATAACAATATAACCGAGCTCCTGATTTTCCCCCCAGCCCGTGCCCCCCTCCCCCCCACCCTCTCCATCATGACCAACAACGCCACCATCAGTTCCACCCCACAAGCCAAAGTCCTAGGTGTCACTCTAGACTCAAACCTGTCCTTCCAACCTCATGTCCAATCGTTGGCAAACTCATGCAGGCTCCACCTCTGCAACATCTCCAAAATACAATCATTCCTAACCCCAGACACTACTAAACTACTCGTTCACTCCCTTATTATATCACGTCTGGACTACTGCAACTCCCTCCTCACCGGCCTACCTCGTTGCAGACTATCCCCACTTCAGTCTATCCTGAACTCAGCGGCCAGACTCATCCACCTTACCAACCGCTCCGCATCTGCCACCCCCCTCTGTCATTCCCTCCATTGGCCTCCATTCAGTGCCCTCCACCCCCCTCTGTCATTCCCTCCACTGGCTCCCAATTGCCCAACGCATTCAATTCAAACTACTAACACTGACATACAAAGCCATTCATAATGCTGCCCCAAACTACTTCACCGACCTGATACCCAAATACCACCCAACCCGTAATCTTCACTCCTCACAAGACCTTCTACTTTCTAGCTCCCTGATCTCCACCTCCCACGCCCGACTGCAGGACTTCTCCAGGACTTCCCCCATCCTCTGGAACTCACTACCCCAATCCATCAGACTGTCACCTATCCTCCTCACCTTTAGGCGCATCCTGAAAACCCATCTCTTCAGGGAAGCCTACCTCGCCCTCACCTAACGATCTCCACTCCTCCTACCACTCCATCCCCCACAGCCACTTCCTCCTGTACCGCTATCCCCTCCCTCCTAGATTGTAAGCTCGAAAGAGCAGGGTCCTCGAACCCCTCGTGTATTGTATTGTTACTGTCTTGTCTCATGTTCTGTCCCCCACTATAATGTACAGCGCTGAGCAAACCTTTTAGCGCTATATACTGTAAATACTGTATAATAATAATAATAATATAAAGGTGAAACTCTGACTCCAGTGGCTGTAAATGAGTGTAGATTGCACTAACCAGAAAGCTCAATCTAATGCGCATTTGAGTATATCAAAACCAACTCCTGGTCATCTGGATCTGGGAAATGGAACACTGGGGGTCATCTGACCAACATCAGCAAGACAGGTAACACACCGCATACATCTCCAGGCTCCAGGAACACATCCAGCAGGGGGAACCATTCGTGAAGGTAGATGCAGAGTAACAAGGATTCACCTTAGGGGGGCGCTGTACACTGCGCATATGTCCCGGAAGTCGCAGACTTTCTCCATCACCATGGAGCCTGGAGATGTATGCAGCCTGTTACCTGTCTTGCTGATGTTTGCCAGATGACCCCCAGTGTTCCATTCCACTAGAAGCAATATGCCACATTTGATAATATAAGATCCTCCTGTGCGTATATATGGATCCTCTCTAACCCTAAGCTGCTGGCACTTATAACCTAAAACCAAGGTGTATGTAACTTGAAAAAAATACAATATAATGCAGCGCTATAAATACTATATAAAAATAAGTATACAATAAATATATCTAATAAAGTGATAAGATCCTTCATGGATCTATGGGTGTAAAATAAAGTGACAAAGTGACATCCATACAAACAATCATTTAAAACGTGAAATATAAATATATTCCCAACCCCCCTTAATCCACACTTGAGGGGTCTCTTATTCACAAATCAATAGTGCAAAACTGTGTGTGCATCCCTTTATAGGGATAAAATCCTAAAACAAAAGTGATAAGTGTAACACACTTAACCACATAAATGGTCCACATAAACAGTAAGATAAAAATCCTAGACACACCAAAATAATGCTTATGTACAAAAATATATATCGTCCAAATCTGAAAATATCAAATCGTGCTCCAACGTCAAAATCATGCAGGTGATAATGTGTAATATTGGTCACATCACAGGTGCAAATCCTCAAGTGGTCAAAATGCCCCCTCACCTCCTTACAGTGACCACATGGGCCAGCTTGCTTCTAGGATCACACCACGATCCTCACGGGTATTACTCATCACAGGTCAATCACCTCACTCGGTATCATCAATGGTGGCACTTACTCCCCTCCTTTAAGACCTCCTCCAGCCACTGGCATCAGCAACACTGCTCACCCTCCACACAGGATCAAAGTAATAAAACAGAAAGATCCTCCATAGTGTGATAACGTTTTAATGAAGACAGTAAACTTGAATAAAAATGCCTATTCACATGTATGTAGTACAATATTCGCCTGTCACCTCATGCTATGGGTGTACTGCATGGGTATAAGGGTGCACCAAGATGGCGCCCACGCCGGAAATGAGCGCTATGTCACGCTAGTCACGTGACTTCTTCAGGATCCTTATTAAAACGTTATCAATAGAGTGAAGATCTCCACATATTCACTCTTCCAAATTTTGTCCCTGACTTCAGGTTTCAAGTGAGCCCCCAGAGGGCCCTCCAAGCACTCATCAACCTTGCATTTCACCAAGTCAGCAAGGCGCACTGAATCAGTCATCTTCTCGGCATCTCCCTGGTGTCTCTGGCCTCTCCATTGCAGCGGAATCAGAAGCAGATGCCGGTCCTGAAGCTGGACCTGCGCCCTCCCCAGCACCCGATGTGACTGTAGTATGCACCACACCAACCCCTACCACCCCACCAGGGGAAAATAGTACCATCCGACTTACCTCTCCACTCTTTGGTGGCATCCAAGCCAAGATGAGCAATGCACAGACCCCACCACCTGCCTGAAATTTCTGCACAAGATCCCTCAGGGATGTTAATAAGCCCTGCAGGCTGCAATCCAACCCTGAGGCGGCGGGACTAAGGTGACTGAGGGGCTAAAACCACAAGCAAACTGGCATTCGTCGCACACACCGCCGACAAGGCTCCCCCCCAACACCCAACAAATCATGTAAAGCACACTGCAAGGAAGAAGAAGAAATAATAGAAGAGTACTCACCAATCTGCCCAGGACCAGGCCAACCAGCCGCTCCTCCAGGATCCACCACTGCCGGAGGCCCAGTGCATCCTAATCTGCGGAGCCAGACAGTTCACCTTCCAATCTGTCTTCTGCAGGCCTCACCACTGCTGAAGGCACTCCAGCTGAGCTGGGAGCCAAGGACCCATGTCACTGTACCTGGTCACTCCTCCAGGAGTGCCCCTCCCGAGCACCGGACCCACCTGCCAACGTTCTAGCCCTCCTGTGGGTGCCTCCAGTGGCCTGGGTGTACACCACGCTGTCTCCATATGATAGCTTTCTGCCCACTGACCTGGGAAGACATCCATCCTGCGATGAGCGGGGCTTGCCAGCCACAGCTGGAGACAGGCTGGCAGCCGCCACAGACTCCCTCCCTCGCTGGGCCACCTCCCCACCAGGCACATCAGCAGGGGTCCCCAGTGACATCGGTTACCAAATATAGTCATATCCAAATTTGATCAATGACATCAAATATGTTTACATTTTGTTTACATTCCACTGAGGATGTATGAGCTGTAACTTGCAGCAAGCAATTGTTAAGATTGGATGTGTTGGCAGTTCTGTGTGTTTTTTCTTTTGGCGGGTCGGCACACATTTTTCATTGTACTTGAGGAAATCTGCATTGCTGGATGACATCATTGTCATTTTTTGTAAAAGGACTTGTCGAGTGTTTCAGTGTGTTTATTTACTTTTCTTTTTTTTTCTTTACCCTTTACTTTTTCATGTGGTGGGTGGTATGTGGGAGCCCCCTTGTTTTTAAAGGAGGCTTCAAGATTCCAATAAAGGGCAAGAGGATCTTGTCCTCATCAACATAAAGAAAAGGGGAGTCCCCCCTGGCAAGGTACCATCCACATGTCGAGCCTCAGTGTTGGTGGTTGGTGTGAAGAAGAATGCCCTAGCAATTGTGTCTGATAGATGAAGAATTCCTTATTGTGGTGGGAAAAGAATGCCTCACCATTCTTATCTGTGGAAGGAAGAATGCCCTGGCATTGGTGTCCATGAGTGAAAAAATGCCCTGATGTCTGAGTCTATGGGAGTCAGTATTAGTGTGAGGAAAATTGGCTCATAATTCCTGTTTTTGGGAGATGGTCAATGGGATGAAGAAAGTCCTGGCATAGGTGTGTGCGTGGAAGTAAAAATGCAATAGCGATTGTGTTCATGGTGTCTATGAGAGGAGTCTGCACAGGATGAAGAAATCTCAGAGTCAGTGTCTGTGGAAGAAAGAATGCTCTAGTGTTGGTATCCATTGGAGGAAGACGCCCATGGCATTGGCATCACTGTGAGGAAGAATAAACCATCAGCTTTGGTCTGTGTGAAAAGAATGCTCTGATGCTAGTTTCAATAGAAAATATGAACATGCATTGGCAATTTTATGGGAGGGTTGATGATCAATGAGTTGAAGAATACCCTTGCATTTGTGTCTGAGGAAGGCTCATGCCCCATCATTTGTAATCAGTGGGATGAAGAATTCCTTAGTGTTTCTGTCCATGGGAGGAAGACCTTGCTACTGACTGTATCTGTTGGAGGAAGAATGCCTTGGTGTCATGGTATAAATAATGCCCTTCTGTTGGTATCCATAAAGGGAGGAAGAATCAGTCACTGGGATTAAATACCTATGCATTTGTTTCAGAATGCAGCCTTTATGTATTGCTGCGGCTCATACTGACTGATGATCTCGGTGTCAGAACTATGTAGACACTGTCAGGCAGAAGATCACTCTGCAAGTCAGCGCTGGCACAGATCTTCTCATTCAAGTACCCACCACTGAAAACAATCCAGGTCTGCTGGACCAGTGATTTTAATCAAATCATGGGAGGGACACTATGGTAGGATATGAGATTGTTGGGGATCTGTATAATATTGTATAGTTTATTATTGCATCAGGTTTAAGATTTAGTATTTCCATTAGCGGATCATTCTTTTTTTTAAATTACATTTGAGAAGCACCAATCTACAACTCATAATATTGTAATAATTGTAAATGTTCTTTAAATTGTATTATTGATGATAATTGCATCTATTTATAACTATTTCTAGAGAAAGAAATTATTTTCATGGAACTGCTGGAGGCGATGAAGATTGACACCAAACAAACCATACAACTGACTCTACAGAAAGTTCTTGAAATTGGTCCAGAAAGTTTAATGATAGACGAGCCTTCTAATGATAATGCATTATGGTATTTTGTAAGAAAGCTGATGTCACTAAATGAGGAAGCCAGAAACATAAATAAGCTTTTTATAAAATCAGAAGAGAGTGAGAATAATGATGACAGCCTAATGTTTCTTATTGAAAATGACTTATTCAGTTACATCCACCCTCTTGATGTGGTTTCTGCTGCCTTTAATTGCTCGGACCATTTCCTTCAGCAAGAAATGATGTCAAAAATGTTGATGTGTCAGTTTGCTGTCCCTCTGCTGCTGCCTGATGCTCATGGCCCAGAATGCACCTTCATGCTTTGGGCAATGAGAGGCATAGTAAAAAAATGGAGACCTCAATCATTAAAAGACAACAAAGGATTTATAGAGGACAGCTTGGTCAATGTTCCCATGCCAACTATCTCATTTGTAAGACTGGGGAATTGTAGGCTATCAAAGTCAAAAATCTTAAATCAGCTTCTGGGCACAACACAACAACAACATCAACATTTTATCCACAGGGATATGGAAGGTGGAAATGCTACAAGGAAAATATCAGATGGGTTGGTGGAAATTTCCTGGTATTTTCCAGGTGGTAAAGGAAAATTTCCAGAGCCTGTGGCTTTTACAAATCTTCGAGGAAAACTTGAGTCTAATGTGAAGCAGTTTAACTTTCTGACAGAAATTTCATCACTTGTTGTGATTCTTACAGAAGGCATCACAAAAGACCAGTATGAGCTGTTAATGAAGTATAACAGCCATGATACAAAATATCTCTTCATTATTGTCCCAGAGGACAACAGAATGGTGGAGGACACACATGAAAGGCTACAGCTCTTGGCATCTGTGCTAAACTTAAGCCAAGACAGTATTTTATTGATTCCAAGAAATACAAATGAGACAACAGCTGGTTTGAAGCTTTGTTCATCACTTCTGTCAATAGTTCAAAATAACATCAAAACTCTCAGTCTAGAAAAAATGGCCAAACAAGCCTCCAGACATGGAATCCGAATAGATGAGGAGCTTGAGGAATGTCAGAAAGCAAAACTGAAAGCAAAAGAGATAACAGATGAAATAGAAGATGTTGTTAAATACAAGAAAGATACAATGAATCTACAAGCAGGGCCACTGATACAAATGGCCAAATTAGAAAAGGAGATGTGCCAAATGAAAGGACAAGGGAATAGTAATGGGGAGAAATACAAATCTAACCTCAGAAAAAAGTGTGAGTTAATAAGAGAAGAACAATGGAAATGCGATATTCCGAGTGGAATATCCAAATTTGTAAAGGCAATCACATCAGCAAATAGATCTGAAAAGTTCTATTTTTTACAGTGGTTAAAATTTCATCTTGATGCTGAGGCAAGAAAGTGCCTTTACCCTTTACAAGCTCAATATAAGGAAAAATGTAATTTATCTGGCAAGCAGAAAGAGCTAACCGAGTTGGATCAGAGGATATCTGACAGTTCTCTGGGTATTGAGCACTTTCTGAGAGAAGTGGGTCAGTTCTATGAAGCCTGGCATTTCATGGGAAAAAGAGGAAAGTCAACAGACATAAACTTTGAATGTCTTCCTGAAGTAGCAGCAGATCTCCTGTTGGATGGGTTTCCTCTGGAGCTGATAGATGGAGATGCCTCCAGAATTCCCTTACAGTGGATAAAAGATGTACTGAGTGAGTTGGACAAGAAAGCCAAAGGACAAAACAAACTGAGGGTAATAACAGTTCTTGGAGTGCAGAGTACAGGGAAATCCACCCTTCTGAACACCATGTTTGGATTGCAGTTCCCAGTGGCCAGCGGAAGATGTACAAGAGGAGCCTTCATGACTCTTCTGAGAGTGGAGGAAAATTTCCAGGATATTCTGAGGTGTCAGTTCATTTTGGTGATTGACACGGAGGGATTGAAAGCTCCAGAGTTGGATTCTCTTGATGGAAGCTATGAACACGATAATGAATTGGCGACAATAGTGATTGGATTGAGTGACATCACCTTAATTAACATGGCCATGGAAAATACAACAGAAATGAAAGATATTTTACAGATTGTCATCCATGCTTTTCTTCGGATGAAAGAAATTGGCAAAAAACCCAACTGCCAATTTGTACATCAGAATGTGAGCGACGTATCAGCTCCACTAATGAACGTGAGGGGTAGGAAGAAGTTGATGGACCAGTTAGATGAAATGACCAGAACTGTGGCAACTATGGAGAATAAGATTCAGTTTAATTTTTTTTCAGATATCATGGAGTATGACCTAGAACATGACAATTGTTATATTGCTGGTCTGTGGCATGGAGTCCCACCAATGGCTTCGGTCAGCAGTGCGTACAGTGAAAACGTCAATGAACTAAAGCAAAAACTGCTCATGTTCATGAAAGATCAGCATAATAAGACACAAAACATTAATGAATTCGTTTCATGGGTATCCGCATTATGGAGTGCAGTTAAACATGAAAATTTCATATTTAGTTTCAGAAACAGTGTGATAGCAAATGCCTACAACCAGTTATCTAAAAGATATTCTGAACGCGAATGGAGATTCAGTAAGCTAATGCATGAATGGTTCACTAAATCTGAGACAATGATCAAGAATCAGTCTGCTGAAACACTGGAAGCCAAAGCCAATGAGTGTCAGAAAGAAGTAGAAATTATTCTCACAAGAGAGGAGAAAAAGATTTTAGCTTGGCTGGATGAGTATTTTACTAAAGAGACTGATAGCGCCCAGCTAATAAAATACAAAACAGACTTCGAGATCAGTGCTCAAAACTTGAGAAAAAATCTTGAAAACTCTTCAATCAACAAACTTAATGAAGCTATTCAGATTCAAAAAGAGCAAATAAAGATACAACATTTATATAGTCAGTACATCGAAAGAATTGAACAGAAGGTCTGCAACTTTATAGAAGAGTGTAGAAAGAAAAAACACGAGCCGAGTGATGCTCAATTGGAGAAGGAACTTGAAAGAATCTGGAAGGATGAAACCAAAGATCTAGAGGTAAGTCGTCGGCCAGAGCGTGACATTGAGGGAGAGATGTTACTAGTGCTCACCAAGGACATGAAAGAGAGAGGTTCTGCTGTAAATGAAGAATTACAGAAGACAAAACAATTTCCCAAACCCAAGGGAAAACAGAATCTATCATTTTATGAACAAACACGCACACTTTTTAGTCAGTTTAATCAAGTATATAGGAAATTGAGAGGGAAATTCCAATATGAAGATTTTTTCCAGAGTGTGTTGCGTAAATGTATTAAGTATTCAAGAAAACAAACACAAAAAGATGTTGACTATGACGACACATACTGCAGAGAAATATTGAAGATAATTGATGAAAACTGTAAACTTGAAGATGTAAAGAATAATTTTTCATCTGACCGTGAATTCGACTTGAAGTTGACCATTTTGGGACACTTTCTTGTTGATTTTCAGACGATGCATTTGAATTTTTTAAAAAAGAATGACCCTCTTACTAGACTTAATTCACTGAAACCTCTATATTATGATGCATTCAAAAATGTTTTTCAAAAGAAAAATGAAAGTAAGAGCCTTGCTGATCGGATCTGCAAGAATTGTTTTAAGCCATCGCTAATTGATCATATTTACAGAAAACTTGGAATTGAAATGGTAGATGACATCGCAAACAGCAAAGGTTCTGAGAAATATACCTCTCGAATGTTCTTCCAGTTCACTGTTCTAGAGAGCCTCCTGGAGGAAAACAATTTCAAAAACTATGTGGAATACTCAAGTGACTATAAAAACTTTGTCAAATCCTGGATAACTAACTATATTGTAAAGGAATACAAAAATATCAGTACTTTAGAAGACAGAATTCTGTCTGATATTGTGGAACGGATCAGATCTAGTCTCAAAAATCCCCCAACTCTAAACCTTCAAGATGTTTCAGACTTTTTGTCCTATCTGTGTGAGGAATTGCACAGTGATCTGGTATTACAACAACAGACAATCAAAGCAATTATTTTTGAAAATTCAGCAACTCTTAAAGACTTTATTGATTTTATGATAATCAGCCTGACCGAAACAGAAGAAGAGATCCAAGCAGAACTAAAATCTCTGAATACAAATGATGTTCTTTCCAGACTTGAAGTGAAGCCTCCGGATGAACTGTTCAAGAAAGTGTTTGGGTGTGGGAAGCAATGTCCTTTCTGCAAAGTCCCCTGTGAGGCTGGAGGGACAGACCATAAGGAGCACTTTGCCTCTGTACATCGCCCACAAGGACTAGGACGATACAGATGGGTAACAACAGAAGTTCTATGTCATGATATTTGTTCCACTCTAGTTGTTGGCAATGCAAGCTTTAAGAATGAGCTCACAGATGGGGATTATTATCCTTACAAAGATTATAGAGATTTCTACCCAGACTGGAAAATTCAACCTGATGAGAGTATTGAAGCTTCTGACTACTGGAAATTTGTTCTCAAAGAGTACAATGAGCAGTTTGCAGCAGAGTATAATTCCCAACCAGCCAATTATCCTGAAGAATGGAACAGTCTGACTAAAGAGATGGCAAAGGAAAGTCTCCAGAAAACCTTCAATATGTGACAAGACACAATGCAATGTATGTCTATCATCTAATGTTTGTGCAATGCCTCTGCACATCAATAAAGACAGGATGACATTAATTTGACTACTTGCATGACTGACAATCCAGTACAAGCTCATTAAACTTCAGTTTTTTGTGTTTTGCTCATTCCTCTTTCTCCTGCATTTGCTGTTTTAAGAATTTGAAGTTCATTTATACATTGTACGGCCAAAAGTTTGTGGACTACTAATAATTACACCTATATTAGCTTGTTGAACATTCTATTACAAAACCAAGCACATTAGGAAGTTGCCCCCTTCCTGTACTATCAGAAGACGTTCCACAAGATTTGGAGGGTGTCTGTGCCCATTTGTGAAATCAGGTACTGATATTGGATGAGAAGACCTGGCTCACCATCACTGTTCCAATTCATCTCAAGGTGTCCAGTAGGGTTGAGGTCTGGGTTCTGTGCGGGACAATCCATTATTTCTACACCAAACTGTTCAAATCACGTCTTTTATGGAGCTGGCTTTGTTCACAGTTGTGCTGGAACTGAAAAGGACATTCCCATGACTGTTGCCATGTGTCTGGAAGTGCAAGGAAGGCTAGAACCCCCATCATAAAAAAGAACATGTGTGAGGTCAGGTACTGATGATGGAAGAAAATATCTGCTCACAACTAGTGTTCAAAATCATCCCAATGGTGTTCAGTAGGGTTAAAGTCAGGGTTCTGTGCAGGCCACGCCAGTTCCTCCTCACCAAATTGGTCAAGCCGTGCCTTTATGGAGATGCTCAGTAGGGTTGATGTTATGGCCCTTTGAAGATCACCAAATTTCCTCCACACCAAACTGGTCAAGCCAAGTTTATATGGAGCTGGATTTGTACACAGGGGGTACAGTCATGTAGGAATAAAAAAAGGTCAAGAGCACAATTGTATAAAATGTATTTGCATGATGTAGTATTAACAGAAACCTTCAACAGAACACCTGAGCCCTCTTTGTTTCACTTTGGTAGGGTCGAGGGGAGCACATACCTTTTGCTGTACATTGTGGCTTCTATTGGAACACTTCCTTTCATAATTTTGCAATAGATAAATTGAACAATCGAATGAAAAGTTAAATTTCTAGAACATATTTTATGATTTGTATGATATTCTTTAGAGCACCGTACTATGCTATTCAGTTTATGTGACACTGCCAAAAACTAAAGCAACTTTTTATATAATGATTAACAGTTACGAAGACTTTGATTCTGATTTTAACATGAATGGTTTATGTAAGTGCTAATATTACATCTCAAATGATCACACATGTGCAACTGCTGACATTCATTTTTGTGCTTGCCTTACTTGTTCAATCAAAATATAACATGAGATTACAATTTGATATGTGTGCATTAGCAGATAGTTAATCCACTTGCCATTTCTTGTTTCTGTGCTTTTACATAGTATATGTCATAGAAGGCATGTTTCAATTACAATAATCTTTAGCTGAGTATATAGAGCTGAGTATGTGTTATAAAAAACTGATCTAATTATACAAATGTATCTATCCACTATGCATGAAAAATAAACACTTGCCAATACATGTGTGTATCACTTTTTGTTCTCAGCACCTTTGTAACCTGCTAAATTATTATTATTATACAGTATTTATATAGCGCCAAAAGGTTTGCTTAGCGCTGTACATTATAGTGGGGGACAGAACATGAGACAATACAGTAACAATACAATACACGAGGGGTTCGAGGGCCCTGCTCTTTCGAGCTTACAATCTAGGAGGGAGGGGATAGTGGTACAGGAGGAAGTGGCTGTGGGGGATGGAGTGGTAGGAGGACTGGAGGAGATCGGCAGTTAGGTGAGGGTGGGGTAGGCTTCCCTGAAGAGATGGGTTTTCAGGGTGCGCCTAAAGGTGAGGAGGGTAGGTGACAGTCTGATGGATTGGGATAGTGAGTTCCAGAGGAAGGGGGAAGTCCTGGAGAAGTCCTGCAGGCGGGCGTGGGAGGAGGAGACCAGGGAGCTAGAAAGTAGGAGGTCTTGTGAGCAGCGAAGATTACGGGTAGGGTAGTATTTGGGTATCAGGTCGGTGAGGTAGTTTGGGGCAGCGTTATGGATGGCTTTGTATGTCAGTGTTAGTAGTTTGAATTTTATGCGTTGGGCAATCGGGAGCCAGTGGAGGGAATGACAGAGGGGGGTGGCAGAAGCGGAGCGGTTGGTAAGGTGGATGAGTCTGGCCGCTGAGTTCAGGATAGACTGAAGCGGGGATAGACTGCGATGAGGTCGGCCAGTGACGAGGGAGTTGCAGTAGTCCAGACGGGAGATAATAAGGGAGTGAACGAGTTGTTTAGTAGTGTCTGACTAGTTGACCTTTGCGCTCCTTTTACCGATTTATATAATCTTGGTCCTTCTTTTTACACAATTGAAAACTTTTTGGTGGAGGGAAGCAAGTTTTTTTTTCCAGCAGGTACTTGTCTTCATTCACCTAGGCTAGGGTGGTGGTGTTCACCCCCTCCTTCTACCAGCAGCCTCCTGAGATCACATTGTATCACACATCCCAGGCAGCTTCTGGAGAGTCTCATCCAGTTGGTGCATCTCATACATGCACAGTCAGGGGTTGGTAGTGGCTGATCAGATAGTTACAGCCAGCTCCTGAATCCAGAATGGCAACACAAGAACAAAGACAGCAGTGAAGACTTTTGGGCAGATTTACTACAACTGGAGAGTGCAACATCTGGTGCTGCGGTGCATAGTAACCAATCAGCTTCTAACTTCAGCTTGTTCAATTAAGCTTTGGCAATAAAACCTGGAATCTGATAGTTTTCTGTGCAAAGCTGCGCCAGATTTTGCACTCTCCGGTTTAAATAAATAACCACCTTTGAACTGAAGAAAGCTTGTGCTTGATTTTTTGGGCTGGAAAATTGTTTTTTAAAAGTCAGCATTAAAATTCATCTTTATAGTGGACCTAGCATTAAAATAATCATGCTTATTGCAGCATGCCGACTAACGTGTCTACATAACCCTTCCAGGTATTTATTAACTTTCACAGAAATCACAGTACCCACCCCTGATCATGGCTTCATCTGCTTTTCTCTCCAGAAGGAGAGCACCAACATTCCCCAGGCATCATTCAGGGTCACCTTCTGGATTCAGATGGGTAAATTCTGGTGCCTGTGCAGTTCTTGGTCTACCACCTTCATAACCTATTAAAGTGGACATTAAATTAGAATGCATGCTAAGTCTGTCAGTGTAACACTTCCAGGAGTTTTATATGTTTGCGTTATTTATCCGTGTTGTTACAAACATGCAGTGTCACAGAAGGGGGTTGTCATACTTGTGCATACAAGAGCCAGGCACAGGCTCTCACTGTATTAAGAAGTCTTCATGTATCCCCTCATTCCCCCTCCTTCAGGAATGCGATCAGCGTGTGATATATATATATATTGGTTACATCTTCTTTCTGTAAATATTTTTACTGCACCCTTTCGACCTTTTGGTAATAAATTTTACTTTCTACACGTGTTGAACTATTTCTATAGCTCCTGAATGTAACTTACGAATCCCTGCCGCTGAAGAGTGCTACTATGAGTATTTAACCCTCTGTGTAACCGGTTTGTAGAGATAGCGGGATACTGACGGTTAACCAATCATCCAAGTGTATTGCTGAGTTTCCTCTCTTTCTCTGTATAAAAAGGAGGTGGTGTCAGTGTGAAGGGTTAATTTCGTAATTAACCTGACCCAGTAACAATTGCATTCAAGCTGCCGGTACGTCGATTGTGGTCCAATTAGCTGGAAAATCGGTGTGCAGGGTGCAGCTGGGTGTGGCATTGTTACATACATGACATCGCGGTTTTAGATCGGCTAGTCCTTTGGTCACGAGTTTGGTGAGAAGGGCTGGGTCTGACGCCGCGCCCGTCACAGGGGTCTTCTTCTAAAGTGCTGCATATATGCATACTGGCATTTGGGCTCAAAGTATGCTCCCATCATGGAGAGCAAGCCATTACTAACAGCTCCTGATCTTGTATGAACATCTGGGTGCAAGGAGACTCTGCTACCGATCACATGATCACTGTGATAGTCTGTGATTGGCTGTCACAGTGACCAATCAAAAAACATCTGTTGGTTATTAGAGAAGGCATAATTCATTCAAAATGCTCTTGGTAGAATGTTTTCTACCAACATCCCTTACTGAACACTGAGAAACTACCAAAGGCCTAACCACAGAACTCAGGTTTTTTAAGGTACCAATCATATCATATAAATATGTCTACTGCAATTAAAATTGCATAATAACTATATTGTATTCCTAAAAATTATAAAAAACGTACAGAATCATTAAAATAGCAGTTAGTGCCAGTCATAGTTTCAACAAAGATTGGATACCACACACCTTTCCCAGAGTATCCCCTATAGAGAGCTGATAGTTTACATTATTATTTTTGCTTTGTCATGTTAAAGAGGTAAGTATCTTAACCTGGTATAGATGAATCAGAGTGACTTGCGAGCCACAGCTGTGATAATTACTAGAGGATTGCAAACATGAAACACATAACTACAACTGTGTTGGAAATATCTACAAATATATGTTGCGCTCCTAAATACTTCTCAATAAATAATAATTAAATTATTACCATTAAATTAATTCAAATTATGATACAAATAACTAATAAAAGTGTATAAATACCAAAAAAATATTTAAATAGATAGTTTCAACTAGAGATGAGCGAATTATTAAAAAATTTGGTTCGGCTGATTCGCCGAATTCGCCGATTAAATTCGCTTCGTGCCGAATATATTCGCTGCGAATTTAACTTATAAAAAGGGTTTCTAGGCTTCAGAGAGCCTTTATATTAGTGCAGAACACTGTACCTTTAATTTAAATGCCCTTGGAGTCTGCTGGGGAAGAGAAATAATACTGTCAGTCAGTATGACATGCAGATGAGTGCCGTCGATCTTAGAATCACCGCACACTTCACTCATTTGGGCAGTCACGGGGCCAAAACCAGAGTGTGGAGCCACAGTGTGGCGGTGGAGGCAGCAGCAATGGGAGGCCATACAGCACCCTATGACAAAATTGAACCCACCAGCAGTGTGAGGAGACCTGAAAGTGGCACATGGCAGAGTGTGGCGATGGAGACAGCAGCAATGGGAGGCCGTACAGGGACCCATGACACACTCTGGACCTGGCAGCAGCATGAGGAGGCGGTACAGGGGACCATGACAGATTACGGGCCTGACCGCAGCATGAGGAGTCGGTACGGGGGCCCATGGCAGATTACGGGCCTGGCAGCAGCATGAGGAGGCGGTACAGGGGCCCATGGCAGAGTGGCGGAGCGTAAGCAGCTAAAATTGAAGGCCATACAGAGGCCTATGTTAAAAAGTCCCCCCAGCAGCAGCGTGGGGAGGCGACTATCAAGAGTCCAATGGCAGAGTGGCGGAGCAGAAGCAGCTTCAATTGAAGGCCATACACAGGCCTAGGTTTAAAAGTCCCTCACAGTTAATTCCAATAACGAACTCTACTCCTCCGTGCAATCTAGTTACGAGACCCTGGGCAGGTCTGGGTCCAATTTGTGGTAGAGACTGGTTTTGTTCAGCCATGCTGGGACACGAAGGAAGCTCTCTGGCCTGCCCTGATGCTTGAATTCGTTGTATGAGGGGAGTTATTGGAGTGTTACTTACTGACTGGAGGAGGATCAAGGTCGGTGGAGGCAGTGGAGGAGATTAATATCTGGCAGAGATATATATATAAAAAGCTCTGTGACCCACAAGGGTCGAATGTGGAAGGCCTTATTGCTGAGTCCCCAAGGTGATCTCCTGATACGAAAGCACACCACCCCTGGCGAAAGACGATATAAGGCAAATTCGTGTAACTGTAAGGAGACGTACTCCCCCTGGTGGTAGGAGACGGCATGATTGATGCAAAGGTGTTCCTGAGGTCCCTTCGCTGATGATCTTTGGGCTGTGACCGGGAGTAGGTCATTATACTCCAATGCGCTTTTTCCTGCGCTATCTGGTTAGTGCGTTTTGCAGCTATTCTCCTATCACGGAAGTCACGAATTTGATTGATACACGGATGTACTTCTAATGACTCTAACATCCCTATCACTATATGCACTTTGTTTTGGTCGGATGAATCATTAATACTTACCCGTCCATTGTTTGCATTAATTTGTGCGTTTAAGTTGGTGCATGTTATACCTTTAATGTATTTCTTCTAATCCGGATGTGCATACGCTAATTTCTTCTTACTACATGCTCAAGCGCTGCATTTTTGGTTTTTATTTGTCTATGAGGAGGTTATACGAGGTTTACCTTCATGCTAGCAGCTTGAATCTTTCAGACCAAGCGCTCGTCTTTTATCCCATTTTACTATCAAGAGTCCAATGGCTGAGTGGCGATCCGGGAAGTCAGCGTTGTGATTGCAGATGCAATGCAGAAATTTTATGAGGTAATGCCGTGGGTGCGAAGAAGATCATATACCGTTGTACTTCCATCCATAAGACGGAACAACCTGTGAACCGGGAGCTTTATTGCCCTGACCCGCTGAGCAGCTTCTGGGATACCCAAGAGATTGGCTTCTGTGGGGAATATGGTTGAAAACTGAAACTTAAAGGCATGTTGACAGAAGGGCACCAGTGTCAGTGCTCCGGAGGGAATATAGCTTCAAAGCTGACACTTAAAGGTATATTGACAGTCAGAGACCACAGGAAGTGGAGCTTGCGTCTTAAATCGACTGAATGTGGCAGACGTGAAACGTCTACGGGCCGTATATGAAATGGGTTGTTCCTCTTTCTGGAATAAGTGTTGGAAATGCCCACTCTTTTTGGTGTGGCGTTTTGTCTATTTAATTCAGATAACGGACTCTACTCCTCCGTGCAATCTACTTACGAGACCCTGGGCAGGTCTGGGTCCAATTTGTGGTAGAGACTGGTTTTGTTCAGCCATG
This sequence comes from Staurois parvus, assembly GCF_062004578.1. NCBI lineage: Eukaryota > Metazoa > Chordata > Amphibia > Anura > Ranidae > Staurois > Staurois parvus. The sequence continues at coordinate 2,151,305 of NW_028319048.1, forward strand.
CTTGAGCGAGTAATAACAGGTCTGTGCTGCCCTTTGGTGTCTGGCTTAATGCGCACAACACTGAATGTCCCAGCATTTGTCAACGATTTGCCGTTAAGTGATGCAAACCCGCTGAACCACGTTCATGAGGAGCCGGTACAGGGGGCCATGAATCAGTATGGACCTGGCAGCAGTGTGAGGAGACCCGAAAGTGGTACATGGCACAGGGTGGCGGTGGAGGCAGCAGTATTCGGAACACATACACAGGACTAGTTTAAAAAGCGGAAGCCGTCAGCAGCGTGAGCAGATGACAGAGGCACATGGCGCAGGGTGGCGGTGGAGGCAGCAGTATTCGGAAGCCATACACAGGCCTAGGTTAAAAAGCGGAAGCCGTCAGCAGCGTGAGCAGACGACAAAGACGCACATGGCAGAGGATGGATCTGGCAGCAGTATGAGAAGGCGGTACAGGGGCCCGTGGCACAGTGTGGTGATGGGGGCTACAGCAACTGGATGCCAGAAAGTGGCCGATAGGGCTATATACTGCATGGAATTATAAAGTTGTAAAGACAGCGGCCTATAAGGCTATACACAGCATGAATATCATGACTTATTCTGAGAGTGGTTTGGAAGGCTATATACAAAAAGTAATTCATGAGCTGTCCGGACAGCGGACAATAAGTACATATATACAAATCAATTCATCAGCTGTCCAGCCAGCGGCCTCAAAGGCGACACATATAGAAAGCAATTCCTGAGCTGTTCAGACAGCGGCCTCTAAGGCGACAGATATACAAAGCAATTCCCGAGGTGTTCAGGGAGCGGCCTGAACGGCTAGGTTATTACTAAATATATTTTTGTGGCCAAACATCGGCCTATAAATAGATGTCTACACAGTGACAAAAAATTATGTCGCCAGACAGCGGCCCCTAAGGCGACAGATATACAAAGCAATTCCCGAGGTGTTCAGTGAGCGGCTTGAACGGCTAGGTTATTACTAAATATATCTTTCTGGCCAAACATCGGCCTATAAATAGATGTCTACACAGTGACAAAAAAGTAGGTCGCCTTACAGCGGCGTATCCTACAAATTGACATTATAAGAAATGGTTTAGACCCAAAAAAAAAAAAAAAACTTTGATGCGATGCTATACCTTAGTAGATTGTGGAAAGTCGACAAGTCAAGCGTAACTGTGTACATTACAGAAAATCTTAACAAGACAACCAAACATGTGGCCAAACCGTGACCGATACAACAAGTTAACAATGTAAGAAACAAGAGGGGGCCAAACCGTGGCCAATAAATAAACAGTCCACCTCATTGATGAGATGGACAACACGTGTTAAATAAATATTTAAAAAAATTGCTATTCCATCGGTCTGGAACTGGTCGACTATAAATAATTAAAAAGTTTAAATTCATGTGACAGTCGTCCAGCGACGTATAAATAATTTAAAAACACCAATTCATGAGGGGCCCGACCAGCAGAGTATAAGTCATTAAAAAGGTTCAATTCATGTGACGGTCGTCCAGCGAAGTATAAATAATTTAAAAACCCCAATTCATGAGGGGCCCGACCTGCAGAGTATAAGTCATTAAAAATGTGCAAAACATGAGTCGGCCGACCAGCAGCCTCTCAATAAAATATATATACAAATGTACGGATCAGGTGGAGGTCTTCCATTTGTCCCTAATAACATGTTTGGGGCATGATTCATGGCGGATTTAGTCAGTTGTGTCAGGAACTGGTGGTTTGAAATCCAGACTAATCCATGCCTGATTCATTTTCACAAAGGTGAGTCTCTCCACACTTTGGGTGGACAGTCGTGTCCTCCGCGGAGTTACAATACCTCCTGCCGCACTAAACACGCGCTCCGATGCCACGCTACTGGCCGGGCATGACAGCCTTTCAAGGGCAAATTCAGCTAGTTGGGGCCAAAGGTCAAGTTTCGTTGCCCAGTAGTCAAGGGGATTGTCTACCTCGGTTGGCAGGGTGCTGTCCAAGTAGGCCCAAGCCTGTTGTTTGAGGTCCTGCTCCAGGTCCACCTGATGCTGCTGCTGCTGCGGCTGGTTAGTAGTTTCCTCACTGCGCTGGTGAAGAAAGCTACTCATCATCGACTGAGGCAGCCGCTGCTGGTGGAGCTGCCACTGCTCCTACCACCCCACCCCTCCCCTGCTGCCATGGCAGCGGAACACGAGCGCACAGGGCCCACAGTGTCTGAGGATGGACGTTGGCGCAGAAAGGCAGAGACCAACTGACTACATAGGTGGTTTTTATAGTACTTTATTTTGGCCTCCCTCTCAGCAGGTGTGAAAAAGGCCACCATTTTTGAACGGTAGCGAGGGTCCAACAAGGTGGACAGCCAAAAGTCATCCCTCTGTCTGATGGTTATTATTCGGCTGTCGCTACGCAAGCAAGCGAGCATGCTATGGGCCATTTGTGCCAAGGAATGCGAGGGACTCCCTGCCTCCATCTCCACAGCATACTGCCACGGTGCGTCTGGGTCCTCTGTCTCCTCCTCCTCCTCTACCAGATGCTCCTGCTCCTCCACTCCTGTCTGCTGAGTGGAAAAACCACCCATTTCACTCAATAATTCCTGAGCACCAATGTCCTCCTCTACCTCCTCCTCTTCTTCCTGTCCTGCCCCCACAGGGGTCATGTGGCGTTGAGATCTGTGCGCCACGTCTACCGCACCCTGACCAGCCATTGTTAACAGCATTTGTTCCAGGACGTGCAACAGAGGAATGATGTCGTTCATCCCATAGTCCTGCCGACTCACGAATAGCGTGGCCTCCTCAAAGGGCCTGAGCAAGCGGCAGGTGTCACGCATGAGCTGCCAATGGCTGACATCTAAGTTACACAGGGGAGTACCTTTATCCGCTTGTAACATCAGGAAATCGGTGATGGCCTTTCGCTGTTCGTAAAGGCGGTCTAACATATGTAGGGTTGAATTCCACCTTGTTGCAACGTCGCAGATCAGGCGATGCTGTGGAATTCCGTTCTGCCGCTGCAGCTCAAGGAGGGTGTGCTTTGCGGTGTAGGAATGGCTGAAATGCATGCAAAGTTTACGTGACATTTTAAGGATGTCTTGCAGTGGGATGGTGGATTTTAGGAACCGCTTGACAACCAGATTGAACACGTGAGCCATGCATGGCGCATGGCACAACCTTCCTTGACGCAGAGCAGACACCATGTTCTTTCTGTTGTCGGTCAACATGGTTCCGATTTTCAGTTTGCGCGGAGACAGCCATCTGTTGATTTCTCTGTTCATTACACGCAGAAGTTCCTCCCCTGTGTGACTACGTTCGCCAAGGCATACCAGGTGCAGCACAGCGTGACACCGTTGCGCCCTGCACATGTGATATGCCGGTCGGGTAATGGGACTTGGCACGGGGGTGGCGGCTGAGGACACGGCGGAAGAAGAGGTGGTAGAGGCGGACATCTTTGCTGGACCAAGGACGTGCAAACGTGGAGGCAAAAGCGGCGTGACCTGTCCAAGTTGCTGGTGCGGCTGTGCCGGCACCACGTTCACCCAGTGGGCCGTAAATGACATGTACTGTCCCTGACCGTAGTTACAGCTCCACACGTCGGCGCTGCCGTGCACTTTGGCAGAGACCGACATGCTCAAAGACTGGCCCACCATCTCTTCTACATGTGAATGCAGGGCTGGCACTGCCTTTTTGGCGAAGAAATGCCGGCTTGGCACTCTCCACCGCGGCTCGGCACAAGCCATCATTTCTCGGAAAGGTGCTGAGTCCACCACTTGGAAAGGGAGGGACTGCAGCACCAGCAACTTGGACAGGAGGACGTTCAGCTTCTGCACCGTCGGGTGCGTGCTCGCAAACTGTTGTCTCTTGGAAACGGATTGCAAGAAAGACTGCTGACGGAATCCGTGAAGAGGAGTAGCAGGAGAAGGAGCATCTGAACGAGCGGAAGATGCCAACGAGCGACAACTCCCCTCAGCAGAGGTGTTGGAGCCTTCACTGGCTGATAGAGGGCGATTGACGTCGGGTGACGGAGCAAGTAACGGAGCGGGTGATGGAGCGGGGGCTGGGGCAGGCAGAACCGCCGTATCTTTATCACGGTTTTCCCAGGCCACCGAATGGCGACGCTGCATATGCTGACGCAACGCTGTAGTCCCAACATTGGCCCCCTGGCCACGCTTGAGTTTCTGGCCACATAGTCGACATACGGTTACGTTTACTTCCTCGGACGTCTTGACGAAAAATTGCCACACCGCCGAGTAGGAAACTTTGCCCCCGCTACTCCTCACTGGCTGACTGCTACTTCCTCCGTGCACACCGGCACCACTACTGGCCGTGGTGGTAGGCTGCAGTGGAGCTGGTGCTCTACTCCGTGGCCGTTTGGCTCCACTGACACTGCTGCGACCCTGCTGCCTCCTGGGCAACCCACCGACTGTTTTGCTCGCTGGCAAGCTGGCACCCTCTTCTCCTGATGATGCGGAAGCAATAGCCTGATGACGACGAGGCTGCCAAGTGCGATCAGCCTCATCATCATCAATTAGGGTCTCCGCGTCACTACTAGCCCCCTCGGCTGCGTGTGGGTCAGGAGACAGACCTGTGTCTAGACCGGATACCGAGCCACTCTCCTCGCCAGTACTTCTTCGCCTGGCTGCTGAAGAGGCGGATGTCTCCCCCCGTTCCTGACCGCCCTCTGTTAGCTCTTCCTCACTGTACAGTGGGGCTGAGCCCACAGCATGCGATACTTCGCTTGGTGAGGGAACACCAAAGGACAGGGGCAGGTCGAGGACACATAATTTCAGTGGGCTTGCTCCCGGGCCATGCCAACTAACGGTTGTGTCTGACGTACCCACCGACCGTTGGCTGTAGGTGTCAGAGGTGACCTGGGAAGAGGAAGACGACCGAGTCAACCAATCGATGACGGCAGGGTTGTCGGTGGAGACACGACCGCTGGATGACACCGGGAGCACTGGCCTCTGGCTGCGACTAGTGCTGCCTCGACCCCTTCCTCTGCTGCCACGTCTGCTCGCTCCTGAAACATTGCCTCCTCTGCCACTCCTCTGCGTGTTGTCTGACATACTATTTAATTCAATAAGCACCCCAAAAATAAAACCGGATTTAACTCTTTGAACGTACAATAGTGGTTGTGAAGCAGAAAGTCAGTTTATTGTACACAATCGGTCAATTGCAGCTTGCCGTTGGCTGGAAACTGTACGTTTGTGTCACTGGAATGCACTAATCACCCAAAAAATATTACCGCCAGCCGGCGTGTAAATGGATTTAACTCTTTGAACGTACAATAGTGGTTGTGAAGCAGAAAGTCAGTTTATTTTGCACAATCGGCAAACTGCAGCACCAACTGTGCACGACAGCCACCAAAAAAAAAAAGGGTGTATGTCACTTTAAATTTTCGATTCTTTGATAGCTGTGGCCCTAAGTAACGATTCTGTGTCCCTGAGTAACGATTCTGTGTCCCTGAGTAACGATTCTGTGTCCCTGAGTAACAATTCTGTGGCCCTAAAGTCTCTGTGTCCCTAACTCTGTCCCTTAATACACACAGGTCTGTCTCTCTTGAATGACCGGAGGCTAATGGAGAATTCTAAGATGGCCGCGATTTATAGCTCCACCATTACACAGTGCTGGCTGGCTGCTGATTGGCTAATGCGATCACATGTCATGATTCATGACTCATGAATGCATTATGGGTCAGCGCGCCTTGTCTGCGTGCCTTCCCAGAGATCCCCGCCCCATCTTCTCTGTCCATTTTCTCCGTCGCCACACATGTCGCCGCCATTTTTGGGAAAATTCGATTCGTGCATCCGAAGTTTGCTAATCTTCGGATTCGTTGCGAATCGAATTTTTCCAAATCTTCGGAACGAATTCCACTTTGTCATGTTCGATTCGCTCATCTCTAGTTTCAACTAATCAATCTCCTCCAAATAAATATCAAAATAATTCCACATAAAATACTCCTCTAAAAAAATATTTTACCAAGTGCTCATAAATCATCTATTAGTGACATGATGTACTTACTAATATCCTCAATTTCATTAATATTCATAATACTCTCATTTAATATAATAAAAATAATAAACCAACTAATAACACTCAACTAAAATGCATTTAAATGATCCCCCATAAATAAAGATAACCAAATGCTCATAATTAGTAGTGATTAGTATGAATCCAAATATCATCAAAATAATAGTCCCATTGAATAAACAATTGTTTATATATAGTGACTTGGTGCTTGTTGTTCTTCAATTTGTGACTTTTGTGAATCCTTTAAATAGTGAAGATGTGCGCTCACCTCCTTTGATGCCTGCAATTAGGCTATACACACTTTCCGTTCACTTTCCCTGGAATCTGCTGGACATATACTTTTGCTGGTAAAATAGGGAGATCCTTTCTTTAGGAGTAATGGATGTATCCTCTGGTGGCTGATTATCCCCTCAGGGATTACACACTCCTTTTGTTATCTCAGACCTCCTAATTATCCTCTCCTTGTGTTGCTCCGCATGCAGGAAGAAATAGAGGACATAGTGCTTTACCTTTTAAAACTTTTTATTCCCACCATCCAAGTATTAAACTCACATTACACAGGTTTAAATAACACAATATCCCATTGGAAATCCTCTGCTGGCCTCTGAGTCATACACCTACCTTCTATCGTGTTGTGCGGCTCCTCTCCGAGTGATGACGTAGCCCCTCCCCTACGCGTTACGCCTCCAATCACGTGGCTTCATCAGGGGGTTGTGATAGCAAACCACGTGATTGGAGGCATAACGCGTAGGGGAGGGGCTACGTCATCACTCGGAGAGGCGGCAGGTGTATGACTCAGAGGCCAGCAGAGGATTTCCAATGGGATAATGCGTTATTTAAACCTGTCTAATGTGAGTTTAATACTTGGATGGTGGGAATAAAAAATTTTAAAAGGTAAAGCACTATGTCCTCTATTTCTTCCTGCATGCGGAGTAACACAAGGAGAGGAAATTAGGAGGTCTGAGATAACATAAGGAGTGTGTAATCCCTGAGGGGATAATCAGCCACCAGAGGATACATCCATTACTCCTAAAGGAAGGATCTCCCTATTTTACCAGCAAAAGTATTTGTCCAGCAGGTTCCAGGGAAAGTGAACGGAAAGCGTGTATAGCCTAATTGCAGGCATCAAAGGAGGGGAGCGCACATCTTCACTATTTGAAGGATTCACAAAAGTCACAAATTGAAGAACAACAAGCACCAAGTCACTATATACAAACAATTGTTTATTCAATGGGACTATTATTTTGATGATATTTGGATTCATACTAATCACTACTAATTATTTATGAGCATTTGGTTATCTTTATATATAGGGGATCATTTAAATGCGTTTTAGTTGAGGGTTATTAGTTGGTTTACTATTTTTATTATATTAAATGGGGGTATTATGAATATAAATGAAATTGAGAGTATTAGTAAGTACATCATGTCACTAATAGATGATTTATGAGCACTTGGTAAAATATTTTTTTTAGAGGAGTATTTCATGTGGAATTATTTTGATATTTATTTGGAGGAGATTGATTCGTTGAAACTATCTATTTAAATATTTTTTTGGTATTTATACACTTTTATTAGTTATTTGTATCATAATTTGAATTAATTTAATGGTAATAATTTAATTATTATTTATTGAGAAGTATTTAGGAGCGCAACATATATTTGTAAGTATCTTAACCTGTCTCCACCAGCCGTATGCATATATGCAGCCTCAGGCCGGGGTGGGGTTTAATGCCATGTGGCTGCATATATGCATCCATGGGGAACAGCTTATCTTTGCTGAGCACATGCTCACTTGCCACTCCCAGCACAGTAACTAAGATGTCACGGGCAGCTTCCGATGTATACTTGCGATTAGGAGCTTACGATTATGTGACCATTGCGACAGCCAATTACCGCAGTCATTGTGAATAGATGCCCACCTCCTCCTACTACCCTCATTTAGGTTCTCGTATAGTGCAGTGGGCGATGGTGGTAAGGGGTTAGTTGAATAGCAAAAGTTAACAATGTAGAAAATTAGCTTACAGCAAGATGGCATCTCAAGCGACAATTACGGTCCTATCATCGTGTTACCTTAGAGCAGGGATCTCTAAAGTTTCTAATCAAAGGACCAGTTTACTGTCCTTCAGATTTTATAGGGGCTGCACTGTGGCCAGTGGGAGTAGAAAATCTCCCAGCATCAGTGGGAGTAAGCAATGCCCCATCATTGGTTTAAGTGGAAGTAATTGTGCCCCTTTGTTGGTATCAGTGGGAATAATAGTGCCCCATTGTGGAGGTCAGTGAGAGGAATAGCACCGAATCATTGTGGTCTGTGGCAGGAATAGTGGCCCAGCACTGGTGTTAGTGGGAGTAATGGTGCCCCATCATTGGTGTCAGTTGTAGATGGAATAGTGCCCCAAGAGCCAGACAGAGGCAAACAAAGGGCCACATCGGTCCCTAGGGCCACAGTTTGGAGACCACTGCCATAGAGGATGAGAAAGACCAGGGGAGAGTGAGGGTGGGAGCCTTCATGAAGCATGCAGACTCCTTGTTAGGCCATGTGTGCCAATAAAGATGTCTGTCCAGCATATACCTTTGTTACTGAAATAACTAAAATTAAATGGGAAGCAGCTTGCATCAGATATCCTCATATAAGATATATATACATTGTATAAAAATGCATCACTATTTTTTAAATCAGTGGTCTCCAAACTGTGGCCCGGGGTCCAGATGTGGCCCCTCGCTTGCTTTTATCTGGCCCTTGGGTTATAATTACCCCCACTCTCTGGGTGGTATATGGTGGTGCATATTCCTGCCATTGACACTGACAGTGGGGTACTAGTCCTCCCACTGACACAAACAATGGGACACTATTATTCATTGATACCAATGATAAGGCACTATTTCTCCAACTGACATCAATGATGGGGCATTATTCCTCCCATTTAATGTTCTCCACGGTTTCTCCAAACCCTTTCACGTCTGTCACATGTGCTCAGGGTGAACCTGCTCTCATCTGTGAAAAGCACAGGGCGCCAGTGGTGGACCTGCCAATTCTGGGGTTCAATGGCAAATGCCAATCCAGCTCTATGGTGCCGGGCAGTGAGCACAGGGCCCATTAGAGGACGTCGGGCCCTCAGGCCACCCTCATGAAGTCTGTTTCTGATTGTTTGCTCAGAGACATTTACACCAGTGGCCTGCTGGAGGTCATTTTGTAGGGCTTTGGCAGTACTCACCTTGTTCTTCCTTACACAAAGAAGCAGATACCGCTGATGGGTTAAGGACCTTCTACGGCCCTGTCCAGCTCTCCGAGAGTAACTGCCTGTCTCCCAGAATCTCCTCCATGCTCTTGAGACTGTTTTGGGAGACACAACAAACCTTCTGGCAATGGTACGTATTGATGTGCCGTCCTGGAGGAGTTGGACTGCCTGTGCAACCTCTGTAGGGTCCAGGTATGGCCTCATGCTACCAGTAGTGACACTGACCCTAGACTAATGCAAAACTAGTGAAAAACAGTCAGAAAAGATGAGTAGGGAAAAAAATGTCAGTGGCCTCAACCTGTAAATCCTTTCCTGTTTGGGGGGCCGTCTCATTGTTGCCCATCTAGTGCACCTGTTGTTAATTTCATTAACACCAAAGCAGCTGAAACTCATGTGACTTACCTGACCAGATCAATATCCCAGGAGTTTCATTGACTTGATGCTAGACTCTGATTACAAAGTCTTCCTTTAATTTTTTTGAGCCGTGTAAATAAAGCAGAAAAATGGATCACACCCATGTGGGATTGGCTATTGTAAGGGAAAATGGAGCAGTCATTTTAGGTATAATAAAATACATTGTTAATATGAAATACATTGGTAATCAAGCAGATGGCCTGACATCCTGTATTTCCGCTGTTCTGTATGAGAAAACCAGTTCCACACCTGTTGACCTCCCTTTCATTTGCAAGATTGTTGTCACAGCCTTTGGAAACCTGTCAAACTCGATGGACATTGGAAGTAACATTAACATGTGGACAAATAATTGCATCTCCAGGAGTTTTCTCCAAAAACACAGAAGGCTTTTGACAGAAAGATCAGATAGCTAGGTGCCACCCACTGTAGAGCGTATAAATTGTATTAGAAGGCCTTAGTTGGGTAGAGCATTGCTTTTGAATCCAACACCATGTATTGTTCTGCTCTCCCTGCATGGAGGTCTAGCTACATGCTTGTATAATAAACATCTACTTTTCAGTCTGGCTTCAGAAGTCAAAATGTTACTGAAACCCATGAGTTTTGGGTTTCTCCGTCAGCTATCTATGCTTTCTAAATAAAAGGCAACAACAGAAGCTGATTAGAGGGACTCTAAGAGGACTTAACACCAAGAAAGATCTCTGCAGAAGAAGTTTTTCACCCGATCTTCTGCAATTGCTGTAGAGTAAGCCTGGGTCCTAGCATTGCCTATGGAGATTGAGAACCTACTCTAACCTGAGTTAAGTAACCTTTTCATCGTATTACTATTGTATACAGAACATGGATTCACTAGGAGGTAGGTAGCATTTGTGCTTGTTATAGGTATACAGTATCGGTCAGTCTTGTGTTGTATTCCTAGAATTGTTTCTATGTACAGCACTTTCATTTAGTAAAAGCACATAATACACTACGGAGGTCTAAACTTCCTTGCTTATAACGCAAAGTAACCTTTATAAAACAGCAAGAAAAATACGCCTCATCACTGAAAATAATCTTTGATAGCCGGTTATCATCATTTTCATTAGCACCATGTTGGATCTCACTGCCCTCTGCTGGTAGGAGGTGTGCACAGAGATTATGCAGGAGAAAAAAGACATTTTTGAGTTACTGTATCTGCAGTCAACATATTTGTCAATCTACTCCAATAACGTTTGATTTTATTACTATTCAAAGTATTTTTGTGCTCACCCTACATATTTACTTCTGTTACAGTTTATCAGTATGGATTCTTAGGTGTAGGACAAAATCTGTTGCATTCTGACTACAAAGAAACGCACTCTGCTTGTATTTTAGTAGGCAGCACGCACAGTACACATTATGTAACTATCACAGTTATATTCTATTGCCTCGTTCAAAGAAAGCACGTGACTCACTGTAAACCGCTGGATTAGTTTCATTTTCTGGAAAGGAGTGAGGATCCAACCCGTCTCTGGGCACCTTCAGGAGCGTTACAGGCAGGTAATGGGCATTTGGTGGGATCAAAATACAGATACTATGGGGGGAAGGAATGTTTTCTAAGATCACCCTATAGACTTTTAGAATAGACTTTTAGATAGAGTAACTATGAACAGCACTAGACAAGAAAACCACATCCTGGTTTACACACCTCATATGAACATCGACTTTCCTGACTGACAAACCAGCAATTATTTTTTAACATCAGGCCAAGTTTTCAGGCAAATAAAAAAAGCTGGAATATTAATCTCATTTTCATTAAAACAAACAAGGGCACAAGTGGCAGTTGCCCATTGGGAGAATTACCCCCACCTCTTGTTCTGGTGACAACTGTAAAAGTTTGGATAACCCATTATTTTCTGTTTTGGTGACAATGGTCCCCAAGACAATTAGTGGAAAGAAAAGAAAGAAAAGGAAAAAAAGAAAAGGAAGAAAGAAATGAAAATAAAGAAAATAAAGATGTTTTGGGGGCTTCGCTGACATCACCAGGTCTTCTTATGGGATCTTGGGAAGTTAAGAATACCAAATCTTCTTAAAAAAACTTGAACAATTTATTCCCTTGCTCAGGAGACAGTAATCTTCCCTGGATATTCAACTATATCTTTCCAAAGTCACTGTGATCTGACAGCAATCATTGAGATTTAGAAAAACATTTTACTATTGGCTGGATTATGTATATTCTCAAGGACACAAAAACCTAAATGTTGGGTGACTAAAATATTGACTTCTGACCTCAGCAGTTGATTTAGTATCTGCTCCCCCTCCTTCCATCTCTGTCCTTATAATTTTCCTCCAAATCTACTCCCCATCTCACTATCTCAGTTCCCCTCCCCCCTTTTGTATCTCTTACTTTCCCCCTTGACCAGGATATATATTTAAAAAATGTATCTGATTGTCCATTCTGAGCATTAAACAGACACTTCTTTATTTGGAAAGCAGTTGCAGGTTATCTATGTTGTTATGTATGTAAGTTTATATAATCAATGTATCATATCTGGACATTGTTAGAATACCTAAATGTCAATTGCAAATCGCCTTTTTATGCAATGTGAAGGTAATCCAGAAAAATAAAAATTTATAAAAAAAAGCACTTTAGACAAGTGATGGTCAATGTACAAGGTGGCGGGTCAACAGCTGTGGCCTTGGACATCATCAGAAGGCTGCCTATATGTTCAGTATATACAGAATAATGCTGCAAAGGGCTGTCAGAGGACTCCTAAATTTTAGAGTTAGGACCAAAGGTATACTCGGGGTGCTGTGACGTGGCTCTGTGGCTTACGTATGTATTTGCAAATGTGTGCTAATGAAATCCCTGTTTTTAAACGCAAGTTTTTAGACGGGTTTATTTGGTTTTTGATAGTTGGCTAACTGGCTGGCAGTTTGAACTGGCTTTCTTATCCCCCTCTTTTGATAAGTTATACTTATCCATGTTCCTTGCTGACATTAGCCGTTATTAGACTGGGAAAGGCTGGCAAGTTGAACAGGGTAGCCTTTTTTGTACTTCATTGCAATGCCCGACCGTGTTCACTGCTTAATAAGCCAGTCATAGACTTGGGCTGGTTACCATTTCTTTTGTTTTTTTAAAGGGCTGTCAGAACCTACAGGAGATGGACAGGGAATACATACAATCGAAACACCCTAAAGGGCCTACAAAACCCTTTTTTCATTTGTTTATTTAATATATTCCAGAGTCCTCACGGGCTCAAAACTATATAGACCAAAACCAAAAAATATCAAACCACTGGTGAGTAAGAGCTGCTGATACGGTTTCCCATGAAGCAAATCTATTGAGTTATAAGTATGGGCTCAGTACAGTGTTTAAAGGCCTCCATTTCAGAATGAGGAGCCATGCATTTTGCTGGATTTTTAATGCAGTCAAGCATTTTTTTAAAACAACCAGTACATGAAAAGCAACAAAGCAACAGCAAGTGAGAGTATATGCTTGGTGTATCATTGACAATAAAGGCCATTGGTAAAGGTTGTTCTAGTTGGGGGCTAAGAATATGCATGGATCATACATACTGGGGGAGGGAGGTGGTACAACTGGGGGAATCAATGGTGGAGAAGGATCTGGGAGTTCTGGCAGATTACGAGCTTAATAATGGCAGCAGTGCCAAGCAGCGAGTTCTAAAGGGAGGAAAATCCTCTCTTGTATTAGGAGAGGTATAGACTCCAGAGAGAGAGATATCATCCCCCCCCCAGGAACAAATCATTACTAACACCACATATGGAATATGCAGTTCAGTTTGGGGAACCAATTCACAAAAAGAACATTGGGGAATTGGAGAAAGTGCAGAGAAGGGCAACCAAACTGATACGAGGCATGGAGGAGATCAGCTATGAGGAAAGATTAGAGGAACTGAATGTATTCTCTACTGAGAAGAGGAGATTAAGGGGGGATATGATCTCCATGTATAATACATAAGTGGGGGATATGATCTCCATGTATAATACATAAGTGGGGGATATGATCTCCATGTATAATACATAAGGGGGGGATATGATCTCCATGTATAATACATAAGGGGGGATGCCATCTCCATGTATAATACATAAGGGGGGATATGATCTCCATGTATAATACATAAGGGGGGATATGATTTCCATGTATAATACATAAGGGGGATATGATCTTCATGTATAATACATAAGGGGGGATATGATCTCCATGTATAATACATAAGGGGGGATATGATCTCCATGTATAATACATAAGGGGGGATATGATCTCCATGTATAATACATAAGGGGGGATATGATCTCCATGTATAATACATAAGGGGGGATATGATCTCCATGTATAATACATAAGGGGGGATATGATCTCCATGTATAATACATAAGGGGGATATGATCTCCATGTATAATACATAAAGGGGATATAATCTCCATGTATAATACATAAGGGGGGATATGATCTCCATGTATAATACATAAGGGGGGATATGATCTCCATGTATAATACATAAGGGGGGATATGATCTCCATGTATAATACATAAGGGGGATATGATCTCCATGTATAATACATAAGGGGGATATGATCTCCATGTATAATACATAAGGGGGGATATGATCTCCATGTATAATACATAAGAGGGATATGATCTCCATGTATAATACATAAGGGGGGATATGATCACCATGTATAATACATAAGGGGGGATATGATCTCCATGTATAATACATAAGGGGGATATGATCTCCATGTATAATACATAAGGGGGGATATGATCTCCATGTATAATACATAAGGGGGATATGATCTCCATGTAGAATACATAAGGGGGATATGATCTCCATGTATAATACATAAGGGGGGGGGGGATATGATCTCCATGTATAATATATAAGGGGGGATATGATCTCCATGTATAATACATAAGGGGGATATGATCTCCATGTATAATATATAAGGGGGGATATGATCTCCATATATAATACATAAGGGGGGATATTATCTCCATGTATAATACATAAGGGGGGATATGATCTCCATGTGTAATACATAAGGGGGGATATGATCTCCATGTATAATACATAAGGGGGGGATATGATCTCCATGTATAATACATAAGAGGGATATGATCTCCATGTATAATACATAAGGGGGGGATATGATCTCCATGTATAATACATAAGGGGGGATATGATATCCATATATAATACATAAGGGGGATATGATCTCCACGTATAATACATAAGAGGGGATATGATCTCCATGTATAATACATAAGGGGGGATATGATCTCCATGTATAATACATAAGGGGGATATGATCTCCACGTATAATACATAAGAGGGGATATGATCTCCATGTATAATACATAAGGGGGGATATGATCACCATGTATAATACATAAGGGGGGGATATGATCACCATGTATAATACATAAGGGGGATATGATCACCATGTATAATACATAAGGGGGAATATGATCTCCATGTATAATACATAAGGGGGGATATGATCTCCTTGTATAATACATAAGGGGGGATATGATCTACATGTATAATACATAAGGGGGGATATGAACACCATGTATAATACATAAGGGGGATATGATCTCCATGTATAATATATAAGGGGGGATATGATCTCCATGTATAATACATAAGGGGGGATATGATCTCGATGTATAATACATAAGGGGGGGATATGATCTCCATGTATAATACATAAGGGGGGATATGATGTCCATGTATAATACATAAGGGGGGTATGATCTCCATGTATAATACATAAGGGGGGTATGATCTCCATGTATAATACATAAGGGGGGTATGATCTCCATGTATAATACATAAGGGGGATATGATCTCCATGTATAATGCATAAGGGGGGATATGAACTCCATGTATAATACATAAGGGGGGATATGATCTCCATATATAATACATAAGGGGGATATGATCTCCATGTATAATACATAAGGGGGGATATGATCTCCATGTATAATACATAAGGGGGGATATGATCTCCATGTATAATACATAAGGGGGGATATGATCTCCATGTATAATACATAAGGGGGGATATGATCTCCATGTATAATACATAAGGGGGGATATGATCACCATGTATAATACATAAGGGGGGATATGATTTCCATGTATAATACATAAGGGGGGGATATGATCTCCATGTATAATACATAAGGGGGGATATGCTCTCCATGTATAATACATAAGGGGGGGGGGATATGATCACCATGTATAATACATAAGGGGGATATAATCTCCATGTTTGGTTGCCCCTCTGTGTACTTTCTCCAGTTCCCCAATGTTCTTTTTGTGAATTGGTGCCCAAAACTGAACTGCATATTCCAGAAGAGGTCTTACTAGTGATTTGTACCCGGGGGGGTGATACCTCTCTCTCTGGTGTCTTTACCTCTTTTAATACAATCTATATGCTTTATGCAAAAGGATATGCTATGTACCAATTCTCCCCCCCCCCATTGTGTTAGGGGGCTTTGTATTCTGTGTTTTTTGTTACTATAGTGTGGTATTTTATATGATTGCATGGTTTCTCACTGTGCCTTAAAAATTTGCAATCTTTGCCGTACATTTTATCCGGACATTTTTTCTATATGTACCAAAAGAAATGCTTTTGACTTTATAGTGTGAGTTAAGTATATTTTAAAATATATTTTTTAAGTAAAATATTTGAAAATATTAAAAATAATTTGGTATTTACATTGAATTCTGCATGTGCATCTAGCAGTGGTTTGACATTTTTTATTTTTGGTCTATTATTATTATTATATTATACAGTATTTATAAAGCGCCAACAGTTCACTCAAAGCTGTACATTACAAAGGGAGACAGAACATGCGACAGTTCCGTAACAATACAATGCAATACACGAGCGGTTCGAGGGCCCTGCTCTTTCGAGCTTACAATCTAGGAGGGAGGGGATGGTGGTACAGGAGGAGATAGCTGTGGGGGATGGAGTGGTAGAAAGAGTGAAGGAGGTCGGCAAATTAGCAGGGGATGGGGTAGGTTTCCCTGAAGAGATGGGTTTTCAGGGTGCGCCTAAAGGAGAGGAGAGTAGGTGATAGTCTGATAGATTGGGGCAGGGAGTTCCAGAGGATGGGAGACACCCTGGAGAAATCCTGGAGGCGGGCATGGGAGGAGGAGACCAGGGAACTAGAGAGAAGGTGGTCTTGTGAGGAGCGGAGTGTGTGTGCTGGGTGGTATTTGGAAATTAGGTCAGTGATGTAATTTGGGGCAGTGTAATTGGGGGAGTGGATAAGCTGTTTAGTGGTTTCTGGGGTTAGGAACGTGCGGATTTTGGTGATGTTGCGGAGGTGGAGTCTGCATGAATTTGTTAGTGATTGGACTTGGGGCTGGAAGGATAGGTTGGAGTCCAGAATGACACCAAGTACTCTAGCCTGCAGGGCGGGCCTGATAGTGGCATTGTTGGACGTGATGGAAAAGTCAATGGGGGGTGGTGTATGACTTGGGGGGAAGACTAGGAGCTCAGTTTTGGAGTTTTAAGGAAGTGGAGCGACATCCAATCTGATATGTCGTTCAGCAGGTTTGTGATTCGGGCGGAGACTGAGGGGGTGAGGTGGGGGGTGAGAGATAGATTTGTGTGTCGTCGGCATAGAGGTGATAGTTGAAGCTGTGAGAGTGTATGAGTTGGCCAAGGGAGAAGATGGAGATGGAGAAGAGAAGGGACCCGAGGACGAAGCCTTGAGGGACCCCAACAGAGAGGGGGAGTGAGGGGGAGGTGGTAGCGTTGTAGGTAACGCTGAAAGAGCGTTGTGATAGGTAGGATGAGAGTCAGGAGAGAGCAGAATTTCTGAGGCCGAGGCAGTGTAGTTTTTTGAGGAGGAGGGGGTGGTCAACTGTGTCGAAGGCCGCAGAGAGGTCAAGGAGTAGGAGCACTGAATAGTGGTCATTAGCTTTGGCGGTTAGCAGGTCGTTGGAGAGTTTAAGTAAGGCAGTTTCGGTGGAGTGTAGGGGATGGAAGCCGGACTGTAGGGGATCGAGGAGGTTGTTGTCGTTGAGGTGAGAGCATAGGCGGGTGTATACTAGGCGCTCGATGAGTTTGGATGTAAATGGGATCAGGGAGATGGGTCTGAGGTTGTTTGGGTCATTGGGGTCCAGGGAGGGCTTTTATGTAATGTGGGGTGGAAGTGGAGGTCAGAGCAGTGGTGGGGCCATGGGAGAGGGGTGATTAGGGGGTAGCTGAGTGAGGGGGAACGGGGTTGGAGGGAGTTTGAGCAGTGACGAAGTCCCTGCGGGTTATGTCGAAGGAGAGGGGGGATGAGGGGCTAGCTGTTTGAAAGGGGACGGGTTGAGAGGGCGTGTGAGTTGCGTCGATGTCCTTGTGAATTTGTGTCAATCTTGTTTTTGAAGTGATTGGCAATCTCAAGGGTGGTGAGTGAAGTGCTGGGTGGAGGTGGGGGTGGCGAGAGTAGAGAGTTGAAGGTGGAGAAGAGTCAGCGAGGATTGGAGGAGAGGGCCTTGATGAGGGTCAGGAAGTAGGCTTGTTTGGCAGCATGGAGGGAGGAGGTGCAGGTGTGGAAGGCAGATTTGTAGCGGGTGAAGGTTTGCTAGGATTTGGTTTTGCGCCATAGTCGCTCCAGGGCACAACTGTGTAGTTGGAGGGTTTTGGTGTGATCAGTCTGCCAGGGCTGGAGCGGTCGGGGTCTGATGTTGCGTGTGGTTAAAGGTGCTAGTGAGTCAAGGGCTGTTGAGAGCGCGTTGTTGTAGGCAGTCATAGCCAAGTCTGGGCAGGACAGGGGGAGGATGCTGTCATGGAGTTGATCAGCTGCGGAGTGGAGGGGGGCAGGGTTAAGGTTGCGGAGGTTACGGCTGGTAGTAGTGTGACATTTGGAGGGGTAGGCGTTGGAGGACGAGGAGATAGAGAAGGTAATCAGGTTGTGGTCAGAGAGAGGGAAGGGGGTGTTAGTGAGGTTGTGGAGAGCGCAGCGGTTGGAGAAGACAAGATCAAGGATATTACCGTCGGAGTGGGTGGTGGATTGTATGCACTGTGCAAGTGCAAAGGAGGAGGTTAAGTGGAGGAGATGGGATGTGGTCTGCTTGTTGAGGGTGACAGGGATGTTGACATCCCCAAGGATGATGGTGGGTAGCTCAGAGGAGAGGAAGAACGGTAGCCAGGAAGAAAAGTCATCCAGGAAGCGGGATATGGATCCAGGAAGCCGGTATAACACAGCAATCTTCAGGGGGGTTGGGGAGAATAGTCAGACGCAGTGGGCCTCGAAGGAGGAGAAGGATAGAGAGGGGGGGTTTGGGAGGACTCTGCGGTGACAGGAGCAAACCAACCCCACCACCTTTACGACCATTGGGCCTGGGTGAGTGGGTCCAGGTGAGACCTCCGTAGGAGAGTGCAGCAGGGGAGGTAGAGTCAGTGGCCTGGATCCAGGTTTCCATAATCGCTAGGAGGTTGAGGGAGCCGGAAACAAAGGGGTTGTGGATGGCGGTAAGCTTGTTGCACACCGATCGGGCGTAAATTACACTCATATCCCTTATAGGGACTACAATTTTGAACAACAAGATCATATAGACCTTTATGATCCTACAACAAAATATACTTACTAACTTACCCAACGAAGGCTAAGAAACCCAGACCTTCTGGTACCTGTAGCCTTTCTTCAAAAAAAACCCTACTACCCAAAATCTAGGGGGGTGAAAAAAGAAGAGAAATCAGGAGAGTAACCACACCAAGAGATCAACAAACCGCAGCTACAGGCCTGATGTTCCTCCACGCCTATATCCAGGCCCTTCGCTGCAGCCTGTCTTTCTCAAGACCCTGAATTTTCCCAACCTCACCAAGGATGTCATACACCACCACCTGAACAGGAAGGACCTTTTGCCGAATCGAAACCTGACACCGTGCATTCCATGTTTAGTAACGGGTCACTAGACAAACTAAAAAGTGTTCAAATCAAAAGCAGTATGATTTTCCAATGCCCCATATACCCACTCTGCATAAGACAGGCAGTGCAGGAAGGGGATGTCTAGAGCCCTCCCCACCTCTTTATACACCTCTATGTTGAAGGGACACTGAAGCAAGAAGTGGTCCATAGATTCCACCTCGCCCCCACACTCCGTCCTCGGACAACCACGGTTATCCAGAGAACGGTACTTCAAGTTTCCCCTCACATAGAGCCTGCCGTGGAACGCAAGCCAGGCCTGGTCCCTAAACTTCAAGGGAATCCTTTCCATATTTATCAAACGTAGCCCCTCCCGCAAAATATGGCCTGGGCAATCCTTCAAGGCCAATGGTGCCACGACCCTCTCCCTCAGGAGTCTCCCAGGGAGCGATCTGACCTCTTCCACAGTCACACACCACCGCCTCAGTATCTTCAAGCACGGAGCAACATAAGCCGGGAGCTTACCATGCCTGACTCTCAAGCTTCTCACTGGCCCGCCTCTCTCCCAACAGTTCAGAAAAGGCTTAAACCAGACTTGGAAAAGGCCTACCCATGCAGGCGGTCTCTCTTTAACATGCTACCAAGATTATGTTTAATAAACATCAGAGAGAAGAAAACAACTGGGTTGACCATACCTAGGCCACCCTCCCGCCTGGATCGATAAGTCACATCCCGCTTCACAAGGTTCAGTCTGTTCCCCCATAACAGTTGGAAGAAGCAGCTGTAAACCCTTGTGTAGAGAGACTCTGGCAAGAGACAAACAAAACTGACGTATAAGAAAACAGGGACCAAGTAAGTCTTGATTAGGTCAACCCTTTCCATTAGGGACAGCCGCCACCCCCTCCAGCATCTCACTTTAACATCAGCATCTGCCAACCTGGATTCCCAATTTGTTTTGCTGTAGTCGTCAGGGCCAAATTCGATGCCTAGCACTTTTACCTTCTGTCGGGGCTCAGGGAAGGCATCCGGAAGCTCGAAGCCTTCATCTTCCCTGCCCATCCAGAAAACTTCACACTTGTCATGATTAATCTTGGAGCCTGATGCCTCCGCATACTGCTCCATCACCGAAACCACCTCCTGTGCCTCACCGGTCCCAGAGATGAATACAGATACGTATGACCATGGACTCCTCCACCTGCTGGATCTCTGCTGCGGGATCAGAGGACTCCTCAGATGACAGGACCACCTCCGTGTGGCCTCTCACCGCTGCAATGGATTTGTCTCGGGCAGACTTAAACCTTCTAATGAAGGGGTCGATGGCAAAGGCATAGAGCAGAGGGCTCAGCGGACACCCCTGGCGCACCCCCAAGCCGACCTCAAAGGGCCTCCCAATCCAACCATTGATCAACATGAAGCTCTCAGCCCCTCTGTATAAAGCCTGAAGCCATCCAATGAACCTCCCCTCCAGGCCATACCTGTCAAGGAGATGCCAGAGGTACTTGTGGTTGACCCGATCAAAAGCCTTAGCTTGATCCAATGCCATCAAGTACTTCCCACAGCCATCAGCCCTGCACCGCTCCAGAGCCTCCCGGACAGCTAACACCGCTGAAAAAGTACTCCTGCCCTGAACCGAGCAGTGCTGCTGCTGTGAAAGTAGACCGTCTGCCACTGACGACAAGCGCCAGAAAAGGATCTTGGCCAGGATCTTTCTATCGACATTGAGCAGGCTAATGGGGCGCCAATTCTCAATCATCGTAGGGTCCTTACCTTTTGACAGCAAGATCACAGCTGACTTCCTCATGGAGGGAGGGAGCGAACCCTCATCCAGACAGCAGTTAATCACCTCCGCTAGGTGAGGTGCCAAGCTAGATTTGAAAGTCTTAAAAAACTCTGCTGTCAACCCATCTGGCCCTGGTGTCTTTTTAATGGCCAGACTGTCTATCGCTTTGGCAACCTCTTCAGCTGTGATCTCACTTGTCAAACTTGTGGACGGGGTGTTATTCTCCAAACCTGGTGTAGAGTCCAGGAAGCTTGACATCCCTGCCCAGTCAAGGTGCTTCTCTTTCAAAAGATCCTCAAAAAAAGCCCTTGAGACCTCCAAGATCCCTGACCTGGATTTCGTCAGGGATCCTGTACTATCCCTCAGGCCGCTGATCGTCTTAATTGCTATGCTCCACTTACAATTCTGGTAAGGGTCGGGTGAATGGTACTTCCTGTAGTCCCTCTCCAGAACCAAAGAGGCATGCCGATCATACTGATACTTCTTCAAGAGAAGCTTAACCTCTGAGATTGCCCCAGAATCTCCACCCTCAGAGACAAGGCGGTCAAGCTT
Organism: Staurois parvus; assembly: GCF_062004578.1. Classification (NCBI taxonomy): domain Eukaryota; kingdom Metazoa; phylum Chordata; class Amphibia; order Anura; family Ranidae; genus Staurois; species Staurois parvus. Next base: position 2,173,150 of record NW_028319048.1, read on the forward strand.
TCTCCGTAACTGCTGATAGGCAATGTATTTCTTAAGTTGTTTCCTCTTACCTAGGGCCTTGAAAAACCTGCCAATCCGCACTTTGGTAAGCTCCCACCATTCTGACTTACTGCCGCAGAAATCCAGGATGGTCTCCTGTGCTTGAAAAAACTCCTCAAAGGATCGTCGGACCTCTTCGTCCTCCAGCAGAGCCAAATTCATCCTCCAGACACCCCTTCCCCTCAGCGGCGTATCTAAGGCATTCAAAATCACAGTTAACAAAAGGTGGTCGGAAAACTCCACCGCCTGACACTCAAGTGCCGAGAAAGCGGAGTCCCCCTTTAAAAAAAACCTATCTATTCTACTCTCACTTCTACCTCGCCTAAAAGTGAATCCCGTGCTGTCCGGGCTGCGCTTAATTAAGGCATCCTCCAGACCTGCTTCCCTAACTATCGCATTTAAAAAAACGCTGTCATACTCCAGCCTGTCATTGGAGCCCTTCCTGTCCTTGAGCCTAGTGACAGTATTAAAGTCTCCTCCAAAGACAACTTGCCGGGACATAAAAAGGAAAGGCTTAATCCTTGTAAAGAGGCATTTCCTACCCCACGTAGACTGGGGACCGTAGATATTAATGTGCCTTAGCTCTTGCCCCTTCACAAGGACGTCCAAGACCATACACCTTCCAATCTCTACCTCAATGACCCGCCGACACGTTACCATGCCGGAAAAAAGTACCGCAACTCCGCTGTAAGGCTCAGCCGCAAGAGACCAAAAGGAAGGACCACACCTCCACTCCCTTTTTGCTAGATGGACATCAGCTAGGCTGGTAAGCCGGGTCTCTTGCAAAAATAAAGTGTCAGCTCCAATACTGCTGAACAAAAATAAGGCCGTACTTCTAGCACCTACAGACTTTATGCTGGCAACATTAATGGTTGCCACCTTTATCGGAGCTGGAACTGCCATTAAGGTAGTTGAGATGAGCGTTTCTTAACTTTGGTTTTCTCAGCTTTAGATGGGGGTCTAGTCCTTTTAAGGGACCCTCCAGCCTCTTCCTCCTCCATGGGGGAAAGAGACTCTCCAGTGTCTCCCTCTTCCCCTGAAAGAACCCCAAACTTATTCTCAAGAGATATGACCTCGACCTCAAGTGAGGAAACGGAAGATGAAGGGGACAGCACTGCCCTATTTCTACCTCCCTTCCCCACTAAAGACCACACACCCTCCTTATTCTCCTTAGATGTTCCATCCTTCCCAGGGACTAAGCTCTCCTGCCCAGCCTTCACCTGACCCTTAGATGCCACCGAGCCCCCTGTCCGACCTCTGCGACGCTGCAGGAGCAAAACTGGCGGGTGGACCACAAATAGTTTACACACCCCTGCCCCCTTAGCCGCCTCACCCAACTTGGAACTAACAGGGGGGGCACACGAGGAGGGGCAGACAACACCTGGGAGGACACAGAGACAGGGGAAGACACCACAACAAGGGGGGTTACAGGCACACTAGGGGTTACACACGGTACATCTGGCACCAGGGCATCTGGAGCAGTTGCCCCATCAGGAGTTGGGCCCACACCTGCCTCCTCTGCATCCATCCTCGCCAACTCCTCAGCAATACCTGATAGATTATGTAGTGCCTCAGGGCACTGGTTGTAGGAATGCCCCAAAACCTGACAGAGGTTACACCTAATTTGATTACAGTCACGAGCTACGTGACCAATACCCTGGCATAACGAGCATTTCAGGACCTCACAACTTGAGGCGAAGTGCCCCTTGTTGCCACACCGGTGGCAGACTTTCGGCTGACCAGCGTAAAAGACTATTAGTCTATCCTTCCCAAAGGAAGGATGAAGATGGCAGATGCTTTACCATGTTATTCTCCACCTGTAGCCTTACGGTTGCCGACCATCCTCCAGTCCAGATCCCACAATCGTCCAAGATTTTCCTAAGGGGTGCTAACACTTCCCAAAACCGATTTAGCCATACAATAATATCCGCCAAGGGGATCGACTCATTCCTGACCAGGATTGTAACGTTTTTGACAAGGGGCTGCCTAGAAATAACTTTTGTTGTCAGGCCCTCCCACCTGGGGGTCCCCTTCCACTCATTTTCATATTTTTGCCAGAACAAGTCTAGGCACTCCGGCTTCACAAATGATACATCATATTCCCCGGTCCCCACCGGGGCTATAAAGCAAATATGTCTACTGCTTTGAAGCCCATATCCAGAATTCTGTCAACAACATCTCTTCTATTTGGGGTGGTGCTTCCACCGTCCCATTTTAGCTGGACAACGTTCCTTCTTTTTAGCTCAGGGCTCCCTTGGCAACCGGGGCTGAAACTGGGCCTGCAGCTGGGGCTGAGACTGGGCCTGCAGCTGGGGCTCAGACGGGGCCTGCAGCTGGGGCTCAGACGGGGCCTGCAGCTGGGGCTCAGACGGGGCCTGCAGCTGGGGCTGAGACCGGGCCTGCAGCTGGGGCTGAGACCGGGCCTGCAGCTGGGGCTGAGACCGGGCCTGCAGCTGGGGCTGAGACCGGGCCTGCAGCTGGGGCTGAGACTGGGACTGAGACTGGGGCTGAGACTGGGACTGAGACTGGGGCTGAGACTGGGACTGAGACTGGGGCTGAGACGGGGCCTGGAGCTGGGACTGAGACTGGGGCTGAGACTGGGGCTGCAGCTGGGGATGGGGCTATACTGGCCGCAGCAGACACTG